>NC_133472.1:42403039-42495187 GCF_025370935.1 Choristoneura fumiferana | reverse complement strand
AATAATTTACCTACATACATAAACACAATTTAAAATCCTTCAATTATTGGTCGTTTCGTTTTCTGTTATAAATAGAAGACTATTTTTTTAGTACTATAAAACCGTCCAATTTGCCCTTCATATTTATTTTGCCCGCGGAGTTAAATATAAGCTGTAACAAAAAGGCCTTAGCAGGATAAAAAAAGGTCAAGTTCGAGTCGGACTCGTACATACGAAGGGTTCCGTACGTACAATGTTTTTTAAAACAGTTCACTTATAAGTTTTAGCAACGCCTAGTAACCAAAAACGCTGGGAAAAAACACGTTTCTTGTATGACAACTCCCATTTATTTTTTAATTTTACTTATTAGTATTTGTTGTTATGGAGGCCACAGTAATACCTACATAATCTGTCAACATTTCAAGTGTCGTACACACAACATGTATGCCTAAATGGGGTAGGCAAAGCACACGAAACGTTACAGCTTCGGAGCCACTTTTAGCAATTTTAGGTTTTAAGTTTGACAAAAACGGTACAATAGTGACAGGTTGCTAGCCTGTGGCCTACGGTCCTCAGTCGCCTCTTACGACATCCACGGAAGAAATGGAGAGGTCTAATTCTAACCCGACATCACACGGGTAGCTATTACAGTTCAAGAGATAAAGCCCTGTGACAGACGGATGGACAGACAGACAGACAGACAGACAGACAGACAGACAGACAGCAGAGTCTCAGCAATAGGGTCCCGTTGGCCTAACCTTAAAAACTAAATAATAGTTACGAACCAGTAGAAGACAGACAGACAGACAGACAGCAGAGTCTCAGCAATAGGGTCCCGTTGGCACCCTTTGGGTACGGAACCCTAAAAAGGAGAAGTAACTCCCGTCAGGAATAAAGAAATATTCCAATATCGAGGGAAAAGAAAAGATTTATTCGTGACAACAGGGAAAAAAATATACAAAAATGATTTACAAATGTGCATGTCACAAAGTGGTCACAAATCAGTCAATTTTGTTTTATTTCAGATGTTTTAAAAAATTACAACTTGGGCAAAGTTATATCAAAGGTCAAAGTTGTACGGTTTTATAGTACTTTATATATATGTACCCCTATTATCTCATCATCTGAAATTACTATAGTTTCATTCAATAAATGAAAACTACATACCTGTTGGTATTCTTGTTTTTAGAAGCTCCACTAAAATTTCCACCCACGGAACGCTAAAAGAAAGATGCCTACGAAGACTTTATTTCGTTGTGTACATCATATTTATTTAGAACAAACTTTTTAACACAGCGTTAATAAATAAATCTAATCAGTCGGATATTCCTAAATTTCTTGCATATCAACATTAAACGTTTCTTCTTTTCTTCACCTTGAATATTGCATGACAGCACCAAGGCTACTTCAGCAATATAATAATTCCAGGCAAAGTTATATGCAGTTAGTTATCATTGAATCTGAAAGGAATTGTGCATTAATAAATACAGAAATAGTATTAGCAGACAGACTATAAGATACCTAGGTGACCGATGCCTTTTAGTTACAGCATAAGGACGTAAATCAGACTATCAGTAGGTAAATTCCCTAATGTACATACTGTTGCACGCAACTCTGTCCGCGTAGAATTCGTTTATAGCTATTCCGCGGGAATTATGTGATTAAAAAAAACTACCCTATGTTTTTCTACGGGACTCAAACTATCTGTATCTCAAATTTCATCCTAATCAGTTCAACGATTTAGACGTGAAAAGGTAATAAAGAAATAAACAAACAGACTAACAAACTTTCGCATTTATAATATGAGTGGGATTATTGTCTTATTTTAAGTCATCATCATCATCATCATCATCGGCCTATCTTAGCCCACTACTGGACATAGAGGCGTCTCCAATTGCACGCCACTGAGCACGATCCTCGGCCACTCTCATCCAGTTACTGTCAGCTACCCAGTGAAGATCATCGCTCCACCTAGTCTGAGGGCGTCCCACGCCACGCTAGGCTTTTACTCGTTTACCCTAGCAGTTACCGGTTCTTCGGCTGATATGGCCGGCCCACTGCCACTTCAGTTTGCTTCAGTTTTAAGTAATCCTATAGAAATAGACGGACGGACAGCGTAATATCAAATTATCTGAATTAAGTCTTTGTGACAAAGTTTCTCCATGTCTTTCATTGAATAAAGTAAGAATTCGGCAGCGATGACATACGACCATCATCATCATCATCATCATCATCATCATCATCAGCATCATCATCGTCATTAAAATCGGTTAGTGAACAATACTTATCTTTTTCAAAATATCCTGATATTGAATTTTAAATTTTTGCTATTCCTTTCTGCCTGCATGTCAAATTTACAGAGATTAGTGATATAGAGGTAGAGTTGTAAAATTTAACATTGAATTCCATGATACCTACCCTGGGTATTAAAAATAAACTGGCCAAGTGCAAGTCGGTTTCGCGCACGAGGTGTTCCGTACCATTATCTATACAACATTAGACATTAGCAAAAAAAACGGCCAGAAAAAAAAGTTTGTTGTATAGAAGCCCTCCTTAAATATTTGTTTTATTTTAATTTAATTATTTATTTTTAAAGTAATTACACAGCTAAATATTCTGTGAATAATTAATAAATTGCCGTTATTAACATCATGCAAAAAACGGCAAAACAATCACGTTTGTTGTATGGGAGCCACCCTTAAATATTTATTTTATTCTGGTTTGAGTATTTGTTGCTATAGCGGCCACAGTAATACATAATCTGTAAAAATTTCAAGTGTCTAACTATTACAACTCAAGAGATAGAGCCCTGTGACAGACGGACGGACAGACAGACAGACAGACAGCGGAGTCTTAGCAATAGAGTTCCGTTGGCACTTTTTAGGTACGGAATCAAAAAAACTAAATAATAGTTACGAACCAGTAGAATTTTATGTAGGTATTTTTTCCTTATCTTAAATTTCAGCTTTTTAGGATAAAAGGTTTGGTGTGAGCGTTGGTAAACAATCATTAAAAAAATAGGACTAAGATGTAGTGTTCACTTCGAAACACAGATACACAGACAGACGGACAGACATATGGACAGATCAACAGACGGACGGACGGATGAGCCGACGGAAAGACATGTACGCATAAAATTAACAACTTGTGTCACTCCTAACAAAGACTTATTTTCCTTGCCTTCGCCTTGTTGCATAGCGTGCGAAAGAAATGCCCATACATACGCTCCAAAACCATAACCCCTGCCGTTTCTCACACTTATAAATAAAATAATAAATCTTGAATCACTTCATAATAGAGTACATACTATACATACTCGTACATATGCAGACAGACGGTGGGAAGCGACTTACTTCTATGGAGTGAAAATGTTCACGACGCTACTAAGAGTTAGGGAAATTTGGTATGTTTTCGTAGTAGGTTGCTGCAGACCACAAGTTTGGTACACACGGTAAGCCATACTTTGGCCACCCAGTAGGAATGAAATTCTTACAGCCCTGCCTCTGGTGTTCTTGTAACAAATATTAATGTTTCTGACAAAAATGATAAAATTAACATACCCGTGTATCCAATTTTTTCATCATCAAATCGTACATACATAAATAGTTTAAGAGTTGCACTCTTGCTAATTTCCTCTCGTCCGCGAACTTTTTTGACTTCTTGATTTGTGTTCAAACCATAATTATTCAAACATAATTGCTTTTGAATATCAATCTCATTGACTTGACTTGTGACAAAAATGTATTATAATGACGTTTAAATTTTACTTATCTAGCCAGTTATAATAATAAAAAAGGTACGAAAACTACTTCGATTGTGAAAACCTTTTTATTCACCGAGCCTAGATTTAGCGGCCGTAAAAATGCCGTGATATGTAGGAATTTATTTGAGCCTCACTGTAAAACTTGATATTCATACATACACATGCAATGTATGTTGAATGTAGACCTTATTTTTTTAACTAATTAGTTTAGTGATTACACCTAGCACCTTTTATTGTGAGAATAAATATGCTTTATATAAATTAGTGGCGCTACTGTCTACGTAAGAGTAAATAACTAATATCTGTTCAGAATTTGTAAGTTGAATTTAAACCACTTGTCCTAGATCGAAGCACCGCATTATAATGTATGTAAAGTATGCAATGTTATAATTTTTGCCGAGGACTGGGTCTTTTACTTAAATAATTATTATTTTAAATGACAATTTTAAAAGTAACTTACCTATTTTTGTCTTACTTACAGTTTGTCTCCTTGCATTAATCAGAAATAATAGTTTAGGCGTTTCAACTTCCGAAAATAACAGATTTAAAAACAAAAAAAAGTAGATACTAGACTCAGAAACTTGAACTTGATCTCTCAGTGATCTCATGCTTTCTTCATTTAGTTGTCGTATTATCTGAGCCAAGGTGATGGTCACGTGACCACACGAAATAGTCGATACCTATTTACAATAGTTTGATTTTGTGACATTGCCTCACGCACCCATATAAGATGTCACTACATGCTCGCTGCGAACACTGTCAGTTGTACTCATACAATGGTAAAATGCATCAAAATTTACTGCATCACGCTGCACTTTTGATGCAATAAATGTACTTTTTTTGGATTTTGCTTGAAGAGCATATCCATAATTTACTATTCTCAAAAAATCCTCTAAGAAAACATGTCCGTGGAAGCTATGCGGGGTGTCCGTAGGTTGTATGGAAGAGCAACCCCCTTTAATTCTCGTGGGAATTCCCTAAAATTACATCGTGGTTCTCATTGACGTTAAATTAAAACACCCATGCCAAATTTCATGACTCTAAACACAGCGGTTATTAGTTCGAGATTTTATCCCTATCCTGTGGGAATATCGGGATAAAAAGTAGCTTATGTGTTATCCCAGACGTCCAGCTACCTACATACCAATTTTTTAACTCTTAGCCCAGCGGTTGTTATTTAGAGATTTTATCCCTATCCCGTAGGAATATCGGGATAAAAAGTATCTTATGTTTTAATACAGGTTATAAACTAACTTTTTGGCAAATTTCATCCAAATCCGTCCAGCCGTTTCAGCGTGAAGAAGTAACAAACATACTCACTCACTCACAAACTTTCACATTTATAATATTAGTAGGATAAACATAAAATATTATTTTGCTTGTCTTAGACACATGAACAAGTGACGCGCTTAAGAGCGCTTATACCTGCTGAGCTGGCAACGTTGCATTTTTGTTAGTTTTTCTCGATTATTCCATAAAAATTGTATGAAGATTAAAAATGTGGTCTGATAGAACTCTTCTTAATGTATAAGTTAATGTGTCTACTCCGATAATTATTCGTTATAGACTTTTATTTTCATTACGCATTAATTCGTTTTTAAAGAATATAAAAGTCTACCACGAATAATTATTGGAGTAGACACATTAACTTATATATTAAGAAGAGTTCTGTCAGACCACATTTTTAATTTTCATTCAATTTTTATAGAATAATCGAGAAAAACTAATAAAAATGCAACGTTGCCAGCTCAGCAGGTATACACGCGCTTAAGTTCAGTATACGCGTTTATAACATGCACGCATAACCCCAGGTTAACACACGCATAAACTATACTATACAAGCGTAAACGCAATCTCTACATGCATAAATTACTGAGCTATTTCTACGTTCGTCACCCATAAAGCAGGTGCGCACGAAATCTGTATCTATCTGTGTGCGAACTCATAACCACCCTTTAGTTATTTGCGCGTGATTGAATCACAAACAAGTGAGTCCTCGCATACTCTATAATGAATAAATTAACGCTAAGATTAACTGCTGAATGTAGGTACTTTATGAAGCACAAGTTGTTCATTGAATAAATAAGTTTAAGAATGTTGAAGTGACACACACTAAAATCACGCCTGCATTCCCAAATGGTAGGCAGAGCACACGAAACGTTACCGCTTCGGAGCCACTTTAAGCAATTTTAGGTTTAAATTTTGACAAAAACGGTACAATAGTAACAGTTTGCTAGCCTGTCGCCTACATACGGTATACCTTAACCCCCGTGTGGTGTCGGTTTAGAAAAACACCTTTCCATTTCTTCCGTGGATGTCGTAAGAGGCGATAAAGGATAACGTTAGATTGAAGTAATATCCAAAATGATAACAAAACTGTTGACCTGTCTTAAATGCTACATCTGTTAAAAAAAGAGTTTGTACTCAAGAGGTCATATTGTAACATGTTAGAAGGAATTTTAAGATATCTATAATAAATACTATATTTACCCCCTATTTCACCATCCATTGATAAAATTTATCTGACGGATAAATGTGATGCCATCTCTGTTTGTTTTGTTCGAATAGACGGAGACGGCATCACATTTATCCATCAGTTGAAATTAATCAATGGGTGTTGAAACAGCCCCTTACTATATTGACTAATTTTGACGTTGGAACGAGTTAGTACTTCACAACAATTTGAATCATAGAAATTCAGGTGAAATAGATACAGGCATCCCACGAGGTAATCGGGAAATGCAACGCCGTTGGCAGCACGCCATGGCGTTGGTTTGGAGTAATTCGTCCAGGGCGGGAGGTCACCCGGTCTGCGCGAGACCTTCCAGGAATGCTTTAGCACTATTTACGGCTGGATTCTAGGTTAGGCTAGGTCACAGTGTTAAACAAGTAGGTTATCCAGTAATGATGTGTCGCATATGCATGCACAGGGATAGTGAACGAATGCAACGCGTCTCAGTTAGTAATAAATAGTAAAAAATGTGTTTATTTGAAAAATACAGTGCTTAGCAAGAATTCCCAGGGGGCTCCGCACCAGGCTTCTCCAGTAATGCGGGGTACCAGTTAAATTATGCAATATAATTAATTTTGGTTAAGTATAACAGGCTTAATCAGAATACATAATTTGAGTTTAGCTGTAAAACTTACTTAAAACAAAGGAATCACAATAAGGTAGTTATAATAGATCACATAAATATAGGAAGGTAACAAAGTGCTCAAGAGATCGTATCTTAAGTTGTCGCATGCGACAAAATAATTAGGATACGTCGAAAGTAGTTATAGATTTACTAGATTTTACCCGCACGACTTGGCATGCGTAAACTATAAAGCGCAGTTTAGACTTGCAAGAAAAGTACAATTTGTATTGCATTGCGAGATTTTAAAGCGAAAGAGTTGGAAGTGGTCATTAGAGTGCCGTAATGTATTACAACTTACTCGGTTTTTCTTGCAAGTCTAAAGTGACTTTAGATCTGGTAGTTAAATTGCAATTTGGGAGTTTACTGAATTCTTATGGGATGCCTTGTAATTTTCTCTCTGTGTACCTGTTTTCTGTATCGCTTACTATTATTTGTTGTTTTATGACATGCAAACGATTATTAACTTTAGGGTGGTAGACCACATATTTGGCTGATAAAGAGTCATTGTAGGTACTCGTATTGTATTGTATTTTCTTATGGCATATTCAGAGGTGCGATTTGATAAATCGGACCCTAGATGTTACACGTTTGGGCGAATGCAGTGTTGCACGTTTTGAGTAGATTAGTTACTCGATTTATACTGTGACTATATTTTTAAAGACTATTAAAACAATCCACTTTGTAAATTATGTTGTCCAAGGTGACGCAAGGGCCGAATATTAACAAAGGTGTGGCGACTGGACACTGCTTGTGTCGACGGGTCAAGCTAGTGGTTATACACCATGTTATTTTTGATATTCGTTAACTTGAGGATTTTCAAAAACGAGCCTTCATTTTTCAAAAAGGATCCGTAATTTAACTTGTTATGGGTGTTAATGGGTGATGGTGATTGTTTTTTATTAGGTGATCGCCTGCTTTTGCCCCTATCATATAAAAAAACTTTAGGGGAACATTCAACGGGTCAAATGACGTCAATTTCTCTAAGCTACTAGTGGCCTAACTCTTACTGTTCAAAAGATGATCAAGAATTTAGATAGTTCATTATGCGGGTCAAAAAGTGTAAAGGTGATCAAGAATTTAGATAGTTCATTATGCGGGTCAAAAAGTGTAAAGATGATCAAGAATTTAGATAGTTCATTATGAGGGTCAAAAGTGTAAAGGTGATCAAGAATTTAGATAGCTCATTATGCGGGTCAAAAAGTGTAAAGATGGCCAAGAATTTAGATAGTTCATTATGCGGGTCAAAAAGTGTAAAGATGATCAAGAATTTAGATAGTTCATTATGCGGGTCAAAAAGTGTAAAGGTGATCAAGAATTTAGATAGTTCATTATGCGGGTCAAAAAGTGTAAAGATGGCCAAGAATTAAGATAGTTCATTATGAGGTCAAAAAGTGTAAAGATCACCAAGAATTTAGATAGTTCATTATGAGGGTCAAAAAGTGTAAAGATGATCAAGAATTTAGATAGTTCATTATGAGGGTCAAAAAAGTGTATAGATTGGCCAAGAATTTAGATAGTTCATTATGCGGGTCAAAAAGTGTAAAGATGATCAAGAATTTAGATAGTTCATTATGCGGGTCAAAAAGTGTAAAGATGATCAAGAATTTAGATAGTTCATTATGCGGGTCAAAAAAGTGTAAAGATGGCCAAGAATTAAGATAGTTCATTATGAGGGTCAAAAAGTGTATAGATGGCAAGAATTTAGATAGTTCATTATGAGGGTCAAAAAGTGTAAAGATGATCAAGAATTTAGATAGTTCATTATGCGGGTCAAAAGTGTAAAGATGGCCAAGAATTTAGATAGTTTCATTATGCGGGTCAAAAAGTGTAAGATGATCAAGAATTTAGATAGTTCATTTCGGGTCAAAAAGTGTAAAGATGGCCAAGAATTTAGATAGTTCATTATGCGGGTCAAAAAGTGTAAAGATGGTCAAGAATTTAGATAGTTCATTATGCGGGTCAAAAAGTGTAAAGATGATCAAGAATTTAGATAGTTCATTATGCGGGTCAAAAAGTGTAAAGATGGCAAGATTTAGATAGTTCATTATGCGGGTCAAAAGTGTATAGATGGCCAAGAATTTAGATAGTTCATTATGAGGGTCAAAAAGTGTAAAGATGATCAAGAATTTAGATAGTTCATTATGCGGTGTCAAAAAGTGTAAAGATGGCCAAGAATTTAGATAGTTCATTATGAGGGTCAAAAAGTGTAAAGATGATTCAAGAATTTAGATAGTTCATTATGAGGGTCAAAAAGTGTATAGATGGCCAAGAATTAGATAGTTCATTATGAGGGTCAAAAAGTGTAAAGATGATCAAGAATTTAGATAGTTCATTATGCGGGTCAAAAAGTGTAAAGATGATCAAGAATTTAGATAGTTCATTATGCGGGTCAAAAAGTGTAAAGATGATCAAGAATTTAGATAGTTCATTATGCGGGTCAAAAAGTGTAAAGATGGCCAAGAATTTAGATAGTTCATTATGCGGGTCAAAAAGTGTAAAGATGGCCAAGAATTAAGATAGTTCATTATGAGGGGTCAAAAAGTGTATAGATGGCCAAGAATTTAGATAGTTCATTATGCGGGTCAAAAAGTGTAAAGATGATCAAGAATTTAGATAGTTCATTATGCGGGTCAAAAGTGTAAAGATGATCAAGATTTAGATAGTTCATTATGCGGGTCAAAAAGTGTAAAGATGGCCAAGAATTTAGATAGTTCACTATGCGGGTCAAAAAGTGTAAAGATGATCAAGAATTTAGATAGTTCATTATGCGGGGTCAAAAAGTGTAAAGATGGCCAAGAATTTAGATAGTTCATTATGAGGGTCAAAAAAGTGTAAAGATGATCAAGAATTTAGATAGTTCATTATGCGGGTCAAAAAGTGTCAAGATGGCCAAGAAAAATTAAGATAGTTTTCAATTATTAGCGGGGGTTTTTCAAAAAAAAAGTGTAACAAAAAAGAATGAATCAAGAATTTAAGGATAAAGTTCATTTTTATGCGGGTCAAAAAGGTAAAGATGCCAAGAATTTAGATAGTTCATTATGAGGGTCAAAAAGTGTAAAGATGATCAAGAATTTAGATAGTTCATTATGCGGGTCAAAAAGTGTAAAGATGTAAAGTAAGACTCTTGCTCGTTCGGCGGATATAGGTAAAAATGTTAAATACATAAACATTCTGCATCTTTAATTTTACTGAAATAGGTTTTGCATATCTTTGAAAAAGTTATGAACTTTTTTTTGTGGTTGTAAGTCATACAAGTAATACTACGGTTTTCAAATATTATAAATGGCCTCTTTATGAGGACCATTTAACTCCCTTTCCGCTTTACGGGTCTTTATGTAACATTTATCGCCATACTAGCTTTTGCCCGCGGCTCCGCCCGCGTGGTGTTCGTTTATCGCGCGCTGTTCCCTCGGGAACTGTGCATTTTTCCAGGATAAAAAGTAGCCTATGTCACTCTCGGGCCAATCTCTATGCTCTATGCTAAAAATCACGTCGATCCGTCGCTCCGTTACGGCGTGAAAGACGGACAAACACACAAAAATACAAACACACTTTCGCATTTATAATATAAGTATGGATGCGAGATCGCGTTTTTAAACAGTATAAGCATAACATAATTATTCCTCTTGTTATTTTAGATTTGTGGTTCAAATAGTCAGGAATTAATTATTTAATCAAGTAGACACTCGTTGGTCGCTGTTCACCGAGCGACTTAATTAAAAAAAAAAAAACAAATTAACCAAATTACGTTACGATGCGCACTTTCCTTTTTTACGTCAATTACAAAGTAGATATTTTATGCTCTAGATGTTAAATTAAGATGGTGTTGCGAGGATTTTTGAAATTGAAGGTTCCGCTGTAGGCAATAGAGTTGTGATTTGAGTGACATAGAAAGCTTTTGTTAGTGGAACCGTCCATCCATTTATCCCCTGTTTCACCATCCATTGATAAAATTTATCTGACGGATAAATGTGATGCCGTCTCTGTTTGTTTTGTTCGAATAGACGGAGACGGCGTCACATTCATCCGTCAAATAAAATTGGGTGGTGAAACAACACCTTATATATAATCTTTTAATTTACTTAGGTTTACTTACTTCGGTTTGATTCTTTTTGTGTTTAGACAATTAATAAGTGGCGTAAGAAATTTCTTTGCAAACCTGTGTGGCCTTTGGCTTATCGACGTTAGTGGAAAAAATATAATTGCGTAGATTCCTTGTTTTTTTTTTCATTTAGTCCGTCAGGGACATTATCAGAAAAAAAATGACACGCATCTCTTTTTCTCAGACATCCAAGGAAATTTCGTCTTTATATTCGTGATGATGGAACTCAAAGTACGTCTTTGTATTAGCACTTGTCGAACGAATGTTCTAATTTGAAATTAGAGGTCAGTAATGGATTTTCTTACAACATTGCTGGCCATGGCCAACAAAGATATTGTTTTTGGTTTCAGTGGGTTTTATTTTTTAATTGTTTATACAGGGTGGAAAGTTAAGATGGGGCAGCAAGGGCAGCTACTAGATCCCTTGCTGCTACGTGAAAATGCTCTTAGGAGACCTTTCCTAACTTTTTGAGTTATGACAATCGACATTCATAATTTTTTTGATAAAATGTACAGTCAGCGAGAAAATCGACGATTTGACTTTTTTTTTAAATGCCAATCGGTCCCATTTCTATCAAGGATTAAAACACTCTTTGAGACCAACTAAGGTTGGCATATGGTATGGCATATGGTTTGTATAGGCGTGTACTAGAACACCCACAAATCAAAGAAAACTTATTCCATACAGTTCGTAGCGTACTAATTTAAAGTTTAAAGTTAAGTAATTTAAAGTTTAGTTAAAAAAAATGCAAAGTCAAAGTGAAACTTTCGCATGTTGTTTTTTTACGAATGTAATGTTTCCTTTATGCTTAAAAAAAACTAAACAGTATGTAGACAACTAAAAACTGAACATTTTAACTAAAGTTAGTGTATTGCTGCCCCATTTCAACTTTCCACACTGTATATCTATGGCATACTGCCAATTAAGAAAAACATAGTTTGTGAACGTGTGTTTACTGTTGATATGCAAACCCTATTTCAGTAAAATCCATACTAATATAATAAATGCGAAAGTGTGTGTTCGTGGGTTTGTATGTTTGTGTGTTTGTATGTTTGTCCGTCTTTCACGTCGAAACGGATCGACGATCGAGAAACTCATGTCAGTTTGACATGAGTTTGTATGGGCGTGTACACGAATAATCGGTTTGGTATTTCCATGTCAATATTATCCGGACCGGTAAATACTCGTACTTAGCGTCACCCCTCCCGCCGATTTTAGTTTTTCTGCTTTTCTTGTGACATAATTTTTTTTAAACGAGTCCATTCTTAGTGGCCAGTACCCAACCACATTTAAAAAATAAAAACGTCATCCTCGTCTTGTCCGAGCCATGTACGATCACAAGAAGAAAATAAAAAAACTTAAATAATTTCCTTGGTCACCCGCGACCTTATGATAGCTAAGTTTATGCAAGATATGCGTGTTTGTGCAGTTCCTCCACCACTGCACTGTAAGAACACACACAAATCCCACTGACCCATCTATCACCACCACCACACTACACTGACGAGTTTTGAACTCAACCAGAGCTCATCTTCAGAGCAACACAAAACAAGTGTCACGGGTGAGCAAAGAAATTCTTTTAGTTCATTGATATGGACCTCCGCAAAGTAACGCCTGATTGAATAAATTATAAAAAAAAACTATTTAGGGATTTTTGAACGGATATGATGATGATGATGATGAAAATAGGCCAGGAATCAAACGGCGCGTACGAACAGCGAATCACTCCGATCAATTCAATCGGAACAATAAATAGATTGCACCGTCTGATCGGTTTACGACCTTCCGCGTACCGTGTAGAGTCTTTAATGGCTGCGCGTGGACGTCAAGGCTACAACAGAGGGTGGGCGGGACTATTTGAAAACAATCCGACCTAGTGAGTGGAAGCTCGACGCACACCGCAACTGGTTTAAGGTCTCTACCATACCGTATCATACCATGACAGTAACAGCAACGTGACAGGCTAATAAATTTAAAAAATCAAAAAACCCGACTGCCTTAAAAACTAAAGGAAAGAAAGTAAGTCTAGTGGTCTAGAACTCTGTCAAGAAGCTCATTTAAGGTTCAACAGTCGGGACCCATTACTAAGATTTTTTGAGCTGGTCACGTTTTGAATGGGTCCCGACTGTTGAACCTTAAATGAGCTTCTTGACAGAGTTCTAGACCACTAGACTTATTTTCTTCCTTTTAGTTTTTAAGGCAGTCGGGTTTTTTGATTTTTTAAATTTAATGTTTTTTATTTTATACTTTTTTGATATTTCTGTGAAAATAGTAGATTAAAAGTATTATAACCCGTATATATTTAGAATGGGCTAATTATTAGCTTTCATTTGATACCCATATTGTTACAATACAAACATTTTTTTTTCATTCCTCCGCCATACTTTTTTTCGCAGACGCCATATTTAAATTTATATAGCCTATGTCACTCCGACAGTTATGACGAATCCAATGATACCTCATATGTTAAAATCCGTCAGCCGTTTAGGCTGCAGCGAGGACCAAAGAAATGGACATACATACCCATATACATACATACATACGCTCGAAAAACATAACCCTCCTTTGGGCAGTCGGGTAAAAACCATCCGTCGCGTGTCATGTCTTGTATGCGCTTGACATTAAGTTCCTGATACGTTTTGTTGTGGGCGGGGCACATTGCTCGCAGGACTGATGGGGCCAGAAGGTTCTCGAATGGCGTCCGCGGACCGGGAGACGAGCTGTCGGTAGGCCTCCAACAAGATGGAGCGACGATGGTTAAGATCGCGGTGGATGCGGAAAGCACAAGACCGGTCTGAGTGGAGAGTCTTGAGGGAGGCCTGTGCTGTGTCCAGCAGTGGACGTCTTTCGGCTGACATGATGATGATGATGACGTTTTTATTACATACGGCTAACCCAGGGTTAAGTATGGTCAAAATGTATGGATGAACTAAAACAATTTGCTCACCAGTGAACTCATGATAACTACTTTTGTGCAAGAAATGTGTTCATGCAGTACCTCCGCCTCCACACTGTATTCTTACAGTCAAAGTTCACTCAAATCACACAAGCCCAACTATCACCACCTACACTGACGTGTTTCGAACACAACCAGAGCTCATCCTCAGAGCAACAACCGTTCACCATGCTACTCGTACCAGATGTCAGACTATAGAGTTCATTGATTATGGAACTCTGTATAGTAAAGCCTGATTCAATAAATTATTTAAAATATGGAGTTGTCAATCCCGGCCTGATTATTCAACTGTGCATCAGTCGTAATTATCTTGTCCCTCCCCCCTCCTCCTCCCCAATAGGTTCTTGAGATGCAGCTCTGTGGCGGACAGACGGACGGACAGCGTAGCGACAGTAATCCATACTTCTATACTAAATGCGAAAGTGTGTGTGTTTGTATGTTTGTCCGTCTTTCACGTCGAAACGGAGCGACGGATCGACGTGATTTTTGGCATAGAGATAGTTTATGGGCCAGAGAGTGATATAGGCTACGTTTTATCCCGGAAAAATGCACAGTTCCCGAGGGAACCGCGCGATAACCGAATCCCACGCGGGCGAAGCCGCGGGCAAAAGCTAGTAAGGTTCTATTTATCACCCTTCGGGCATGGAACCTAAAGAAACCGGCCAACGGGACCGACAACAAAAATAGTCCTATAATGATTTCGTTTTTGTCTTTTGTGGTACAGTCAAGTGTGAAAATATAGAATAGAATAGAATAGAATAGAATAGAATAGAATAGATAGAAGACATTTATTCACATTCACAAAGACACACAAATACAACCAAACTAAAAAACAACAACAGCAAACACAAATAAAACAAAAAAAAAAAATACAAAAAAAAAAATATGTGTTAAAAATATGTGCCACAGACTCTTGTTCCGATGCAATAACGCCGTAGGAACATATTTTTAACCCCCGACACAAAAAAAGGGATGTTATAAGTTAGACCGCTATGTGTGTTTGTGTGAGTCTTTATGTCTGGCACCGTAGCTCTTAAACGGGTGGGCCAATTTGAATGCGATTTCTTTTAATTGATAGCAGGTTTTCTAGCGATGGTTCTTAGACAGGTTTTATCAAAATCGGTTCAGCCGTTTTTGAGATATTGAACTTTGAAGGGACAAAGTCGTGGGTTTTCAAACTTTTTGTTGGTTATTGAGAGGTTCGAATAGATACTTATTTATGCACTCGTCTGTACGGAACCCTAAAAATCACACAATAACGGAACTACCCTGTAGGCAAATACGGGCACAGTCGAAGTCAGTAGCAAGTAGTCGGGCCTATGCTAGCGAAAGAAAATCACTCATAGTGTATTAACATTCAAGTATGCCAGTTTGAATGGTAAATGAAATCCATATGCATACGTTTAGACTGCGACAGTGGACCTTAACACCACGGTATACGGGTCATATTGCTGTACAAGTGCTGTATGGTGTCATTGAAGCGTGGTCGGTCTGTTCACTATTAATATAATTAATATACAAGGTCTGGTTATTGATTTGTATACTAGGGTTTACGCGCGGCATCGCACGCGTAATCCATTAGATTTGACAGTCGAAATGAATTAGGAGATTCGTAGAAAAATAACCTAATCAACTAAAAGTTGGAAAACCCCCGACTTTGTCACTTCAAAGTTCAATATCTCAAACATGTCTAAGAACCATCGCTAAAAACCTGCTTTCAATTAAAAAAAACCGCATTCAAATCAATCCACCCGTTTAAGAGCTACGGTGCCACAGACAGACACACATAGCGGTCAAACTTATAACACCGCTCTTTTTGCGTCGGAGGTTAACAAGGGTCACCGACATAGACAAGCGAATTAGCTCGCTGAAGTGGCAATGGGCAAACCATATAGCACGGAGAACAGATGGCCGGTAAGGCGGAAAAGTTCTCGAGTGGAGGCGGATCGGCAAGCGCAGCGTAGGACGTCCACCAACGAGGTGGACGGGTGACCTGGTTAAAGTCGCGGGTTCACGGTCGATGCCAACCGAAGCAACTGGAGGTCTATGGGGGAGGCCTATGTCCAACAGTGGACGTCCTATGGCTGATATGATGATGATGATGATGATGATCTAAGTTCCTAAAAATTTATCGTGTTCATTTCGTTCGTTCATTTACTTTGTATAAAAAACCCTGAGCCCCGTAATAATAAAAATAAAATAAATAATATTACAATTTATAATATTTATTTTCATATTGCAAGGGCCGTGTTGCCCGCAATAAATGGTTTTGTTATTATCCTATCATATCCTACTAATATTATAAATGTGAAAGTTTGTGAGTGAGTGAGTATGTTTGTTACTTCTTCACGCTGAAACGGCTGGACGGATTTGGATGAAATTTGGCAAAAAGTTAGCTTATAACTTGTATTAAAACAAAGAATACTTTTTATCCCGATATTCCCACGGGATAGGGATAAAATCTTGAACTAATAACCGCTGGACTTAGAGTCATGAAATTTGGTATGTAGAAAGCTGGAAATCTGGAATAACACATAGGTTGCTTTTTATCCCGATATTCTTACGGGATAGAGATAAAATATCGAAATAACAACCGCTGGGTTTAGAGTCATAAAATTTGGCATCGGTGTTTTAATTTAACGTCAATGAAAACCACGATGTAATTTTAGGGAATTTCCACGAGAATTTAATAAAATCCCGGAATTTAAATTCAACTGCTGTAACTAATGATTTACGCGTGCAAAGCCGCGGGTAAACGCTAGTATCTCTATAATACTAGTGGTTGAAATGTTGTTTTTTTTGGTTCCGATCCCGTGGGAATGCACATGGAGGCTGTACGAGATTGAACTAAATGGCCTCTGAATTAAAATCAAACTTTATTATACAAGCTTTGATTTAGTTTCACCTGTCCCGTTGTCTGTCTGTCTGTCTGTAATCAAATCTTGCAAGTTTAATTTGACTAACATCCAGTAGTTAGATTGACTTGAAATTTAAATTGCGTGATAATACAATAATCTATTAGTGACATCCCGGTAGTCCAGCCAGGATCGTCTCCGCAGGACGGAACTCTTCAACGGTTTATAGCATCGACTTGAAATTTGGTATGCAAATGTAGTTTGGGTGACAACGCAAGTACAGTCAGCAAAAAGCTTAAATTAAACATGTAATTTTTATGGTTAGGGAATTATCATCATCATCATCATCCCAGCCTATATACGTCCCACTGCTGGGCACAGGCCTCCTCTCAGAACAAGAGGGCTTGGGCCATAGTTCCCACGCAGGGCAGGGCATAGTTCGTAGGGAATTATACAACCACTTTATTTGCACTTTCATACAGTAACTTCGATAGTGTTGCAAATTCTTTCTCTCACGTAAACAAAAATCTAATCAACCTTCTATAGGTGCACCATGCATACCCTAATGCAAAGGCGTACACCGCCATCTATCGGCGGGTAACAAAGTTATTTTATCCTTTACAACTAAAACAGGGGTCACCCGCAAAGTACGACACATCAATTTTGACCATTTATTAGCCCCTTCCCCTTGTCACACCTGTTTCTATAAAAAACGACATTATTTTGTTCCTGGTCACAAATCTCATCACTTATTTAATTAAATTGTTAATCTTACTAATATAAAAATCCCCGACTTTGTCACTTCGAAGTTCAATATCTCAAAAACGTCTGAACCGATTTTGATAAAACATGTCTAAGAACCATCGCTAGAAAACCTGCTTTCAAATAAAAAAAACCGCATTCTAATCGGTCCACCCGTTTAAGAGCTACGGTGCCACAGACAGACAGACAGACACACACACAGACATACAGACGCACAGACACGCAGACACACATAGCGGTCAAACTTATAACACCCCTCTTTTTGCGTCGGGGGTTAAAAATGAGACAGAAACAATTTATGTAGGTGAGAGAAAGAGAAGGGACAAATGAATCGCAAGATGGCTTCCTTGTGTTTTAATTATCTTACATGGCATTACGGTGAAAAATCTATTTTAAATATGTACATTTACCGTGAACTGCTTCAACTTTGCCCTCTGGCCCCAACATTGCCTGATTCAATTTAGAGTCGATAACTAGCACCTTTCTAGGTTTTTAAAGTTTTTTCCCGCGTAATAATAATTCCCGTGTAGATTAAAGTTTTAAACCTATAAGAGTGCTGAGTTATGGACTCTAAATCGAATCAGGCAATGTTGGGGGCAGAAGGCAAAGTTGAAGCAGTTTACGGTAGGCATAAAAGTGAACGTTTGAAGTAATTCATGCATAAAGCACACAGGCACAGGCTAGGTGCCAGATCAATGCATTTGACACTTGTTATTACTTATTCTTGCGTTTGTCTCGTGTAACTGTCAGAGTTATGTTCGTGCTGTGTCAATTAAATGAATTTATGTCTCTCGCCATTGTGTTTAGGCGGCAGCCATAAACAGTCAGGTGAAAATGCAATTTAATATGTTTGCAAAAAACTTCTGCGGTATTTGTAATGATGTGATGTGGTATTTGACAACTCCTGATTTTGCCATATCTTAATATTATTATGAAAATATAGATAAACAGATAGTGTTTAGCGAAGAGAAAATTTAAATCGGTTGAAAATTGGATTTATAGTGATTTTTTGAAAAATCTATATACCTGTCTCTTTCTCAAACGCTTTTCTCTATGCAGCAAGTATGGCGGTACTGGCGTGTGACGTCACATGCCAGTAGGTCTTTCTCTGTCCAATCTTGAATTCCAAACCTTTATAACTTTGTTATTTGTAAAGGTAGCTTTAAAATTGTTTTTCTATTCGATAACAGGCATTGTGTAGTTTAAATTTATAAAACACTAGCTGTTGCCCGCGGCTTCGCCCCCGTTGTATTTTTTCTTTATTTTCTTCCATAAAAACCTTCTCCTGATAGTAACGAACACAACAAAAAATAATTATCGAAATCGGACCAGTTGTTCCCGAGTTTTGCGCTTAGCAACACATTTTACGATTCATTTTTATTTATATAGATATACAATATAGTCAAATACCGTATTTGCTAGCAAACAATCTGCAGTTTTAATGTGATTTCATTTTTTCAAGCATTATCTCTGATGGAAAAATTAAAAAAATAGCTACCGCCTCACAAAGTTACATAATCATCATGTGTCATTTCGTCACTAGTTTGAAAAAATCTCGTATCTCAAATCAATACGGCAACAAAATTGAACCTTGACCTAATGGTCATAAAGTGCACTCAGTAAAATTATCCATTTTGGAATACGAGTTTTTTTAAAAGTAGTGACGATTTGAATCATGTTAGAACAAATAGAGTATAGATCTTGTGACGAATAGTACCAACTATAACCGCACCTGTTAGTAACATTACGAGTCCTAGGCGATGAGTAACAGCCTATATTTATGCAAGCCACTTTCTTTTAATTATAAAAACTTATTTCATAACACTATACGCAACGCTGAACCTTTCATAATTGTATATTTCTGCATTGCGAGTTCGTAAGTTATTGCTAATGTAATGTTACACTAGCTGTTTAAGATGTCCGTGAATAATAAAATGTAGCGTATGTGCGGCCGTGTGAATTATTTAGTAATATCAGCGCCAGTAATAAACAAATTTAATTTTGAATATCGTAATATTAGGTGATTCTCCGCGGGTTTTTAGGTGGTCCGCGGACCGGGAGACGAGCTGTCGGTAGGCCTCCAACAAGATGGAGCGACGACCTGGTTAAGATCGCGGGATCGCGGTGGATGCGGAAAGCACAAGACCGGTCTGAGTGGAGAGCCTTGGGGGAGGCCTATGTCCAGCAGTGGACGTCTTTCGGCTGACATGATGATGATGATGATGAGGTGATTCTATGGCGGTACTTGATTCGCAGCATTTTATAGGCGATTGGTATTGTAATTGTTATAAACTACGAATTAATAATGAGAGTCCGAGAGTGCGAGTCGTAGTAGGCGCGGATTAAAAACCGGCCAAGAGCGTGTCGGACTCGCCCGAAATAGGGTTCCGTGGCTATTACGAAAAAAAAGTAATATTTTTGGTAAGGATATCGTATTTCGTACGGAATATTCCTAGTTTAGATATATTTTATACCTTAGGCTGCTATTTACTCTTAAACTACTAATAATTCTCAAGAAAACTTAACCGTTACAGTTTTCCTTGTATGTTTGATATACTTACTACCATCCTGAATTGTTTCAAATTTTTCCACCCACCGTTTTAGATTTTAGAGGGGGGGGGGGGGCGCTCGATTTTAATGAAAATTTGCACTTTAAAGTTAAATATTTTGCAAACAAATCACTGAATCGAAAAATGGTTTAAGCAACCCCCTAATGATTTTAAAGACCTATCGAACGATACCCCACACTACAAGGTTGGATGACTTTACGTCTATGGGAGGTACTCTAAAAAAAATTATTTTTGATTTTTTTGTTGTACCATTTTGTCGGCGCAGTTTACATATATATTCTTGCAAAATTACAGCTTCTAGCATTGATAGTCCCTGAGCAAAGCCGCGGACAGACAGACATGGCGAAACTATACGGGTTCCGTTTTTGCCATTTTGGCTACGGAACCCTAAAGACCGTGTTCTATGCGTCATTTGTCGTGCATCTGACATCACGCGCGCAAACCAATCCCTGCTTTGTTTCCGAATTTTAACCAATCAACAAGCACGTCTATTTGCAACTTCGAAAATGATTCGTATTAGCTTAAAATATGGCTACTTTTTGTGTGGAATTTGTTCTGAGTTACGCTTCCTGACTTATTATTTATTCGTAGGTTATAAATAAATAAATAAAAAATATACACAAGTTAAAGGGGGCAATGAGTGGGCCAGATCGCTTCAAGAACAGATAACCGTCGGGGTATAAAGGTCTTCGAGTGGCTACCTTGACCGGAAAATGAAACTTGGCAGGCCTCCTCCTGGTGGACTGACGACATCGCGAGAGGTACGGGCAACCGATGTAAGTGGCGGGTGGTCGTTCGTTGTGGCGTTCTTGGGGGCAGGCCTTTGTTCAGCAGTGGACATCTTTTAGCGAATGATGAAATTAGCGTAACAGTCAATTGAGTTTGCAATTAGGCGATGCCAAAACGTCAAAAAGAATTGCGTTTTGACATCTCATAACAATACGGTATTTGACTATTTTGTATATGTTTTATAAATTAAAACTACACAATGCCTGTTATCGAATAGAAAAACAATTTTTAAGCTACCTTTACAAATAACAAAGTTATAAAGGTTTTAAATTCAAGATTAGACAGAGAAAGACATACTAGCATGTGACGTCACACGCCAGTACCGCCATACTTGCTGCATAGAGAAAGAGAAGCGTTTGAGAAAGAGACAGGTATAGATTTTTACAAAAAATCACTATAAAGCCAATTTTCAACCGATTTAAATTTTCTCTTCGCTAAACACTATCTGTTTATCTATATTTTCATAATAATATTAAGATATGGCAAAATCAGGAGTTGTCAAATACCGTATTATATCAATGTTTGTTGCTGTCAAATACTGGCCTTATACTATCCCGACCAGCTCACGCTAATTATATTTAACAGGAGTGCGAGAGAGACGACACTATACGAACTTGGAATATCGTAGCCCCTCAGTAGTAACTGACTCGGGTGAACGAAACCCGGATGCGGCCGATATCCCTAATTTCGTCATCACGCTGAGCGAACGAAATATGCGAATTGTTATAAAATAATGAGCCCGCTACGGCCAAGCGTGGGCTTTAATGTGTTTGAACTTTGAAAATGTACGCACCGAGCGAATATTACTTGGTCGTGTTGTATTTTTTCCTGGCGTAGGATCGGGGCCGTATAGGCTCGCATAGTTGTTAAAAGTCATAATGTATGTTTGGCATAATGTACTCAGTACTTTATTGCGCATATGGGCGTTTTCAAAAAAAAGAGTACCCTTTCTTTTTTTAATTTTGAAAAAAATATGGTTTTTCTTCCTAAAAATCAAGAGCACAGTCAATTTCGATACTTTAAAAAAACGTCCCAAAAAAAAATTACAGTTTTGCGACGTTTTTTTCATACACTCAGTATGGGCGTGACAAAACTGAGTCATATAATTTTGGATGAATAAATGGGGTCATTTTTTTAAACGATCGGATTCGATTGTGCTCTTAATTCTGAGTAGGAAAAACCATATTTTTCCCAAGAAAAAAAGAAAGGGTACACTTTTTTTCTGAAAACGTCCTATAATTGTTTTAAAGGTGGTAAGACTTAAACAAATATATACCTACACGACTTATTAACTTAACGTTAAGGTCGTGCATACATATTTTTGTAACTTTCGCCGTATCGATCTCATTGTTGTTGACTGTACTTATGTATTGTTTGTCCTTGGTCATATCATAACTCATAACTCTTTTTTTTCTCTGAATCCATGAATTGTCCTGAATTGTTATAAAACAAATCTAACCTTATCTATAAAATTGCACAGGATGATCTTTAGAATTTTCGGTTCTTTTCGACTTCGACTAGAAAAAAAAAAGACGAACATTACATTAAGACTTTATAAATAATGCGATTTGTACGCACCATGCTCGGTCATGTTTTTTTTTAATAAGTTGTGTAATTTTTTTTGCAATGCTCTTTTGGTTAGCGATAAACAGAAGCGATTTTGTAATATATATTTATATTTACCATAAAGTTTCATGTGATTTGTTGATGAAAAATAATTGTGGCATAGTATGTTTATTTTTTATTCTAGTGTTTTAATAATAATAATAAATTCATTTATTTCGGGCAAATTGGCCCATACAATAAATACCTTATAGACCAGGGTTTCTCAAACTTATGGCTCCACGTACCCCTGTTAAAGTTTCTATACGACAGCGAACCCCTACCCCCCCCCCCATTTTTATTTCAATCATCATGATAATATGATGTATACTATTTATTTCAATAAAAGTTAACAAATATAGGTAAGAATAGTCTTGCCAACGAAAATACAAACTGAAACAAACAACAACAAGTAACAAACAAATAAGTAACAAATTTGAAGTTGAAATAAAAAATACAAAGAGACTCCAAAAACCAATCTTAATCATCTTGCCGCCACCATCACGTAAACCTTGTCGCGAACCCCCTACCGTCGAATAGCGAACCCCTAGGGGTTCGCGTACCCCACTTTGCGAAACCCTGTTACAGACTAACATAATCATATCATATTTATAATTAATAATAATATTTAAAACTACTTTAATTTTAGCTTTTATTTTATGTTTTATTTTGTATTGTGAAAATAAGAACTTTGAAAATATTGCCGGAATTAAATAGTGTTTTTAGGGTTGCGTCGCTCAGTCGCCAAAAAAGGAACCCTTATAGAATCACTTTCTTATGCGTCAGTCTGTCAAGACCTTTCTTCTCAGGAACACGGTCTGTTGCTCCTTACAATAACGTTAAACTAAAAGAATCCTTTCATTTTACAGACAAAACTGAGCAGTTCATGGAAGGCCCAGGCCTTATTCAAGAAGTTCGACGCGCGAGCCAACCATAAGGTGTATGGAAAGGGCCGTATTTGTGCCCAGAATAAGGTGCTTATCATCGGAGCTGGGCCTTGCGGCTTGCGCGCCGCCGTCGAGTGCCAGCTGCTCGGGGCCAAAGTGGTAAGTGGCCTTGTAGAGGACTGTAATAAAGCCCAGGCCTTGTTGAATACGTTAGACGCGTGAGTAGCACTAAGTGTACCTAAGGGGAGGGCCGTGGTGCCCAATACAAGGTGCTCATTATTAAAGTTGGGTCGTGCGGCTTGCGCGCCGCCGTCGAGTACCAGCTGCTCGGGGCCAAAGTGGCAAGTGGCCTTATAAAAGAGCACTCTAATAAGGCCCCGGTATTATTATCCGGCCAGTATTAAGTTGCCTAAATAAAACTATGTTGCACTTGTAAACTTTTAAGACTGAACACAGTAAAAGAGGGAGTTAAAAATAAATAAATCTGATTTAAGTATAATCAATCGATCTTCCACTGGACTCTGAACAAATTACATTTAGGTTTTCAGTTATTTAATTACTACCCATTTAAATGACAGATGCTTGGAGTGAATGTTTTTGTAAGGCAACCCGGAGAATGTGAGAAACGTGAGTTAGGCATGTCTTCGAAAATAATTCCTCGTATTTAGTGTACACAAGCTTTGCCTTGTCATCATTCACATCAAATAAAAACCGGGTATTTTATGCGGAATCTTCCAAGTTTAGGTATATTTTATACCTTAGGCTGCTATTTACTCATAATTCTCAAGCAAACTTAGCCGTTATAGTTTTCCTTGAAAGTTTGATATACTTACTACCATCCTGATTTTTTTCAAATTTTTCCACCCACCGGTTTAGATTTTAGAGGGGGGGGGGGGGACGCTCGATTTTAATGAAAATTTGCACTTTAAAGTTGAATATTTCGCAAACAAATCCCTGAATCGAACTTAGCAAACCCCTAATGGTAAAAGACCTATCCAACGATACCCCACACTATAGGGTTGGATGTGAAAAAAAATCACCCCACTTTACATTACCCTAAAAAAATTTTTTTACAATTTTTATTATACCATTTTGTCGGCATAGTTTACATATTATATCCGTGCAAAATTACGGCTTTCTAGCATTGATAGTCCCTGAGCAAAGCCGCAGACGGACAGACAGACATAGGGATTGCAATCCGGATAGTTCGAAATCCGAAATAACCGAAAAAATCCGGATTTTTGCTGTCTTTATAAATTCGGATTTTAAACTATAAATCCGGTTTTTTCGGATTTCAATTTAAGTTGACATTTAAACTTGCTCGCATTCATTCATTCATGCGTTCGCTTCGCTGCCAGCCAGCCGTCATAGTTGCCTGCCACGTGACATAACCTTTTCGGCACCCTCCGCGCCCCGCTGGCTACCTATAGGAATGTGATTTCATGTGATGCGCAATAAGAATCGATTTTGTAAAAGATCGATGTTATGGAATGCGATCTGCAATTATTTAACCGATTCACGAAAATCCAATCATATCTCAGATTGATTCGTTTACTTAGAAGACCGGATTAAAAAATCAAATTAGGTATTGCTATTGTAAATGTTCCTTAATTGAGAATAAACATCTAAGGTTTTGTGTGTGCCTTTGGCATTGAAGGTTAATTTTTGAAATACCTTTTTTATGTAATTCCGGAGGGTACAATTTTTTTTTACTTTTGGTGAAAATAAACACTCGTTGGGATACTCCTTTGCATTAGGATTTCAATGATAGAAGAGGTACCTATTTAAATTCAATAGCAAAATAGCTATGCGATATTTAAAAAAAAATCGCCACCGAAATTACGATATTGACAGCGAAATTACTTCTTTATTAATTACATAGGAAATTAGTTGCAAATTAACTATTACTATGATTTATGTACGTAACTATAATTTATTTTATCTACATGTACATATTCGTTTTAAATTATTAATTAAAATTATTCTTTGTTCCCAATATTTGAATGTAGGTTCGATCAAAATAAATCGAATGCGAAATCGATTCGCTTGACCTTTCATAATCCATAATTTGCAAAGTCGCACTTGCACCTACTGTAAATGACAGACACAATATATAGGCATGTTCATTAAGCAGACGCGTTTATACTTGTTATTAACATTCATCCTTCCACCTCCGTCTCAGGTAGTACGCTCAAAGAAAGCAGGGTGATCCATATAGCCAGCATGCCACAAAAAAATATACACACGCTAGTATCACGGTAGTAATTACTCATTAATAGCATGCTTTTGTGCTAAGTAATAAGCATAATCCGTACCTTTATATTTCACGAGAGCGACGCGAGCAAGCGAGTGAGTTTAACATGAAACTACCGTTAGATTCCCAATCCGCACTGGGCCCGCGTGGGAACTATGGCCCAAGCCCTCTTGTCTTAGAGGAGGGCTGTGCCCAGCAGTGGGACGTGTATAGGCTGGGATGGATGGGATGGACCGTTAGATTCAATCATAATGAAGCATAATTAGTAATTTCGCTGCCATATCTGTAATTTCGGTGAACAAAAATGGCACCGGAATTACGGCACCGAAGATTACGACAACAAAGTATTTTGGCGATTACTGCTAAACTATTATTGCATGAGTAGCTCTATTCTGAGAAATAAGAACAAAGTCAACTAATAAACAAAAATAGAAACATTGAATTAAAATCATTGTATATCGCACAACGGGGATCCACGGAAATTACTTTTAAGATGACCCATACACATCGCGCGAAAGACTTGTACTGATAGGCACACAAAATTCGGTAGTTGGAGGATCACTCTGCGTGATAACTAAAACAGAACTAATGTACTTTCCCATGAAAATGTGAACATGGCGTATCCTTCACCATTTAGATATTAGCAAGTATTTGCGCAAAGTGATATTGGTAACTCGACGTGTGAGTGCGACAATCACAAAATGGTCAACCTATTTTTAAATAAATATGTATTTAAAATTTAAAAAAATATTATAGAATGCGTTATATAATTAGCTTCATTTTATGTACATTTATTAGAAAAATTACTCCTAGAACCAAAGTTATGCTCAATTGATACAGCAAAACCGCAGGCAGATAGGCTTCACAGACTTACTACAGTTAGTGTTTCCAATCAGAGTATTAGACTGATTAAACGCGTAATATACAAAAAACACAGTTTATTTTACATTTTCTTAATGTAATTCCATATTTTTTAAATTGGTAAAATTATGTTAAAAATCGAAAATGGAATGAATGGATAATCCGGATTTGTACGTGTTGATATTCATAAAATCCGGATTTGAAAAAAGACCGGATTTTGCAATCCCTAGACAGACAGACAGACGGCGAAACTAGAAGGGTTCCGTTTTAGCGTTTAAAAATTTAGGCGAGCCGATGGGAATCGAGTCGTTACGACGGCACAGCCTCAAGTGATACGTTCTTCATCGTGCGCTGTAACATTACCAGGTGGTCGTTGAGAAGCGTGATCGCATGTCGCGAAACAACGTGCTCCATCTGTGGCCATTCGTGATACACGACCTGCGCTCGCTCGCCGCGAAGAAGTTCTTCGGCAAGTTCTGCGCAGGCTCCATAGATCACATCAGCATCAGGCAGCTACAGTGTATACTGCTCAAGGTAATACGCAGGGTGTAATTCCATAAATATAAGAGGTATCAGTAAATTTTAAACTGGTTTTGAAAGTACGTTGTGCAATGGATGAGTAAAATCACATTTTTTTTTTTAAACCAGAAATGTACCAAATATTAACTTCAAACCCTCCCATACATTTATTAAGCCGATAGTTAAAAGGCCTAATCATTTCACCATTATCGTATAATGATTCATGAATTATAAAAAAAAACTGCATTCATTTATTTTCTAACGTATTGCTCCTCTCTCATCCACTCAAAGGTTGACTGGTACAGATCCCTTAAAGGGATAAGTCCGCCTTTGTACAAGTATCTTAAAGTTTGTCAATTGTATTTTGTTAATTTTCTTTTGTACAATAAAGAGTTTACATACATACATACATACATTTTCAAAGGTTAGCTTTTTATTTACTTGTCAATAAAGAATTACAGCAGTGCAGTTAAAATCAATGCGCTGTAAAACTCAGATTAAGGTAAGCCGGGGCAAGCGCGCCGGCGGGGTAAGCTTACACAAAAAAAATAGATACACAAAAAGAAATAAAAGAACATACAAAATTGCATCCAAAAACAACTCGTTCATCATTTTTTTTGACAGGTGGCATTACTGCTGGGAGTGGAGGTCCACGAGGGGGTCAGCTTCGAGGGGCTACTAGAGCCAACCATCACAGAGAATTCCGAAAGTGAGTGTGTTCTATTGATTCAGGCGTTACTTTGCGGAGGTCCATATTAATGAACTGAAAACACAACGCGGGTGTGCAAAGTTATTGTTTCAGTTCATTAAAGGGGCTGTTTTACCACCCATTGATTGATTTTATCTGAAGGATAAATGTGATGCCGTCTCCGTCTATTCGAACAAAATAAACAGAGACGGCATCACATTTACACGTTTTCAGAAATCAGATTCCAAAAATGTGATAAACTGAATTAAATAAACAAAATTTAAGTAATGACTCTCATTGGACCCCTGCTAACCCGTCATAAAGGCAGTTATAAAGCAGGTGTACACTCTTAAGCAAATTGACAGTTTAAAATGTTGCTGTCCTGCTTATAATAGCAAAGAGTGACAAAGATAGAACTTTAATCACATGATGCGCACCCGGCTTTAAACAGTTGTCATTTATCTTAAAGTCCCAAATGTATACGAGTATTCCCAATGTATTTCTACAAATTAAATGATTAAATTACTACGTTACAAGTAAATACAAAATAATTTAAATATCAGATTTTAATAAAAAAATATCTATTTACTTTTACACCATTAAACAAACAGGAATAATCGAAGCTAAAAGAAGAGAAATAAATAAAACTATTGGTCATGGTCATGATTCATTTAGGACCCTAAGCCGTGCTTGAATTATTGTCAAATTGTAATGCCACAGATTATGTTATGTACGACCTGAATTTTTCTAGGCAATGGAACGTGGCTGTCTCACTATGACGACATCCAGCGTATTTCTTAAAAAAAAAAAATAAAAAATTAAATACTCATCCAAATTCAAAATCAATGAAAATGGTATCTTAAAATATCCTATTCTTTCCAAAAATAAAATAAAAACTATAGGTTATTTTTTTTGGTGCATCCCAATTGGTGGTGAAACAACCCCCAAGTGTGACCTCTCTTAGTCGCAACACTCTTGGGGTGTCCGTGGCGGCTGTGGAATAATATCAGATGATGGGCAGGTAGTGTCATGGCAACTGTATTAGTAGATTATTGTCGTGGCCTGAAAGTAGCCAATTGCTGGCTGAGTATGAGTATTAAACGGACGAGCTTGCGAGTCTGTTTAAACTAATACGAAGCCAGCAATTGCTATTCCAGCCGAGACTAATATGAAGCTTTTCTCAAAAATGATGCGCAAGGTGAGGCGTATTTTCGATAATAATCATAGATCGTTTGGGAAAAGGGTGTACATTGGTAGACAGGTGTCAATTCACTTTTATCCAGATTTTTTTCCGCGCAAACTATAACCCCTCAGTTCTATGCCCGTATTTCACCAGCTTTGGGCTGGCGCGCGCGGGTGTCGCCCCCCGAGCACCCGGCGTCCCAGTACGAGTTCGACGTGCTCCTCGGCGCCGACGGCAAACGGAACACGCTGCAGGGCTTCAAGCGGAAGGAGTTCCGGGGGAAGCTCGCCATGGCAATCACTGCTAACTTCATCAACCGGCACTCGGAGCAGGAGGCCTCGGTCAGTTTAACGGTGTAGGGTTTGTCTTGTCTGATCTGGTATGACGCGCACCGCCACCGCATTTATGTACAATGGCCTGCATAAGTGGATGGACACCTTACGTTCTATAATCGTTTGAACACGAGAGTTGGCGATTTTGTTAAGTGTTCACAAGAAATGAACTAGATGGCGCTGTTAAACAGTTATTATGATATGATCGATATTTTATCCCGTAACAGTAATAATGTGTTGATAGCTGAGTTGATCGGCTGCTTAAATAAACTCGTTAATGATCATGATTTCGTATCCTACATATAAGAATTGTTTTTTTGTTCTTATTTTTATATTTTATAAGTTTCTATTTTAATTTTGTAGATAACTGATATGGAAATTAAAAAAAATACTCTGAAAAAAGGATAACGTTGTAACAGAAATAATACACGTTTTGAAGTTTAAAATATAAAAAATTTATTCCTAAAACAATATTTCTATTCATTAAATATTGACGCAGTTATTAATGTTATACTATATATTAATTAAATAACTGAAAACCAGAAAGTAATTTGCTCAGAATCCAGAGTAGAATCGATTACAGCCAAATATGTGGTCTACCACCCTAAAGTTGATAATCAACAATGCCAATAGACGTGTCTGTCAACTTAAAAGTTCGACTTTAGAGACATATTAATTTGATAGGAAGTTGTTTAAAAATTGTTAGACCACTTATTTGGCTGTTGGTATGTTCATAGAATAGTCGGTGCTCAATTTCTCTGAGAAATTATTAATCTTTAAGGCATATAGTTAACGTAAATCCTACTTATATTATAAATGCGAGAGTTTATGAGTATGTCTGTATGTTTGTTACTGCTTCATACTAAAATGGCTGGACGGATGTGGATGAAATTCGGCATGTAGATAGATAAAGGTCTGGCATAAGCACATAGGGTATTTTTTTATTAATTTTTATCCCGATATTCCCATGGAAACGGAATAAATTTTCAATTTTTTTTTAATGATTCAGCTCAGATAAATGCTACATAAATTAGGCGCGTCTGTTTTATATACAACGTTAATGTAATCAACGATGCAGTTTTCAGGAATTCCCAACGAAATTTAGTAAGATACCGGAATTTCAATTTAACTATTGGTCCTGGTTGTTTAAAGGCGGACGATGGATGCAATATGGTGACGAAAGCATAAGATGGATAAGACTTTTTATTAAACATCGATTGATATTTTTGTATAAAAATGTGAAGCAATTTGAGTGATGGTGATAATGTTCCTAATAATGGTGATGTATCTTTACGAATACGCACCTCTTACATAAGTGCATAGTGAACTATAGAAAGAATGCACTGAAAATATGTAATATAGAAAAAAATGTGATTATTTACTGCAACAATAAAATTATATTTTTTTCAATTATGTTCTCTTTTTTAAACCAGTTGCAGTCATATCCATATTACGTATATCCTTCGCTATGATTTTGACGTAAATCGCATCCGTCATCCGCCCACTGCTGATTGTTTAAGTGTAAGGGGCTCGGGTTGTAAGTGTAAGGGGCTGTTTCACCATCCATTGATTAGTGTTAACTGGCGGTTAGGTGTGATGCCGTCTGTATTTGTTATGTTCGAATAGACGGAGACGGCATCACATTTAACCGTCGGTTAACGCTAATCAATGGATGGTGAAACGGCCCCTTAATGTAAAGCTGTTCCAATCCTGATGCAGGTGCCGGAAATAAGCGGCGTCGCGTTCATATTCAACCAGAAGTTCTTCAAGGAGCTGTACGAGGTCACCGGGATCGATCTGGAGAACATAGTATACTACAAAGACGACACGCACTACTTCGTGATGACCGCGAAGAAGCACAGTCTGCTGGATAAAGGGGTGCTGCTGAACGTGAGTGACCTTCGAATCAAAAAACGCTTTTTCGCTTCGCATGCTCGTAAAGTTCGTGTTTATGCTGTATCTAGGCGGCATAAAATGACTTTTTATGCTCTAGTGTGTAAAATAAAATCTTCGTCTAAGACCATGGTAAATCAGGTGTCAACCGGCCACAAACAAAAAAGTTTATATGTTTTTTTTTTATAATTATAAATTTATATAAAACTAAAAAACAATCAAAATAATTCAATAAAATTTTAAAAATGGAGTTATATAGTAATGCGTAAAAAGTAACAGGTATATAGAAAGTGAATAATTGTTTCCACTGTTGCTATTTAATTTCCTTGCAATCTAAGTGAAAAGCAGAGTAAAACTCTAGCATTAAACCCATTTTCCCCTCGACGTGTCTATCCACCCTCGCCGTACCGGCTCGGGTGGCTATATGAACGTCTTGGGTAAAATGGCTCGTTTTATGCCCTCGTTGTACAATCTACTTTTATGTCCACACAGTAAGAGCGAAAAAGACGTCTCCCCGTCGGTAAACGTCTTACGCACACTTCTGCACTAATGCACATTTTCTGTGACAAAATAATATAACAATGACTTTTAAAATAAAATATTTTAGTTATTACTTAATTTATAATTACATTCTTCCCGTTTCATTCTCAACAATAAATCATACAACTAGATAAGAGTGCCGCTACCACGATAGTGTTTTGGTGCATAAGCCACAGTTGACAACCTTCGAGCGACCGCCGAGCGTAGGTATGAAAAGTGAAGTACATACAGGAGATTGACTTCTGAACTATCTGTGTTTTGTGCCAGGACTTCGCGGAGGTGTCCCGCCTGCTCTCCGTAGAGAACGTGGACCGGGCCGCCCTGATGCGGTACGCCCAGGAAGCGGCCCGCTTCTCCACGGAAGGCAGGCTGCCTCTCCAGGAGTTCGCGCTGAACCACTACGGGGAGCCCGACGTCGCGCTCTTTGACTTCACATCCATGTATGCCGCGGAGAACGCCAGCATGGTGAGTGGATAATAGTATTTAATGCAACTGTATCGTAATAGGGGTCCTTAAAACACTAGTGTCGAATCCAATGTCGTAACAGAATCCAATGTCGTAATGCTGGTCATTACCTATGGTTTTTGAACGCATAATTGAGGATTTACTATATGGGTGTAGATAAATGTATTTATAAAGACAACATGATCCATATGCTTGTTGGATCAATTTCTGGGAATCGTCATTTTCTTGTAGAAAAGAATGATGGGCAAAAATGTATGGTACAGTCGAGCTCATAAACGTGTGGGAAAAAATTTGATCAAAAATATCTGAACACGCTTCTACGCCGTTAACAATAGAGTCGTGTTCAGATATTTTTGATCAAATTTTTGCTCACAACTTTATGAACTCGACTGTACCCAGCCCAATCACTAATAGAATTAGAAGGTAGGTAGGCTTATTGATCCCACTATTTGCTGTAATTGTTATTATAACGACTAGACTGTGAAGGCTGGGAGAAAAACGGTCAAGCGTGAGTCGGATATAGCATTACAACGCATGCGGGGCACAGCTAGTGTAGTAATAAACGTTGTGTGTGTGTGTGTGTGTGTGTGTGTGTGTGTGTGTGTATTTGAAGGCTGATAACTCTCTTCTCCGGGGTTTTTGAAGGTTGTCCCCGTATTAGAAAATGAAGCTTATGTAACTAGCTTTCACGTGGTATACATGAGATTTATATTGGTTGTAAGGGCCAATTGGCCCATCATTCTTTTCTGTTCGCATATCTTCCCAAATGCTTTTTTTCTTCTATGGTTTTTACTGAAACTTATTTGCAAAATCGCGTTTTTCCCCAATTTAAATCTACTCAGAAATATATAAATATATCCGCTCCATCGATACTGTGTCTGTGTCGATTCAAATTGAAAAAAAAAAAACGCTACTGTTTAAAATAAGCTGCAGGAAAAAACCATAGTTAGAAAAAAAGCATTTGAAAAAAAAATTAGAATAGAAATTTTGCTACTACGAAATAACGATCCTGGGAAATTGATCTAACAAACCGCGTAACCTGACTTCGCGCTCTATGTTTAACGTCAAACATCAAACGGACCTCACGACACTAACGCCATCTAGCGATATTTCGCCTGCGTTAAAACCCTCATTCGAAGCGTTTTTTTTTAAAGTTTCGTCCTAGTTCTGCTTGAGCGAAAAGTAGTTTGTCGATACGTATAATAATAGTACATTACTGCAGAGGCCATGAAGTAAGAGATTGATGGACGAGTTCGGGGTAGACCCGGATAAAATGAGTCCAGCAATCCCTGTTCTGGCCGAGGTTTGTATAGTGCTTTTCTCAAACAATGTGAGGAAATATTTCATCCATCCATCCATCCATCCGTCCGTCCGTCCGTCCGTCCGTCCATCGCATCGCATCGCATCGCATCGCTTCACAGTATCGCAAATGCTTACAGAGTAGTGGTGGTTGGCTGTCTGTAATTTTTCCTTTGTCAGTTTAATGTTAGTAAGCAAATTTAAAAAGTTAGAGCAGCGGACAATAATGGATTTTCATATATACTTCATGGCCTAGGCCAAGAAGTTATGTAGGGAGGTGGTAGGGAGCCATAAATGAGAAACTTCATGTCTCCATTTCGTGACATTAACGCATACATTTCCGAGCATGTTTAAGAAAATGTGTGTTTCTTCAGGTGTACGAGCGTCGCGGCCGGCGTCTCCTCTGCCAGCTGGTCGGGGACAGTCTGTTGGAGCCGTTCTGGCCGACGGGCTCGGGCTGCGCGCGCGGATTCCTGTCCGCGCTGGACGCCGCCTGGGCCGTGCGCGCCTGGAGCTCCGCCGCGCACCCGCTGCTTGTGCTGGCCGAGCGCGAGAGCGTGTACCGGCTGCTGGGTGAGTGAGACAGCTGCGGTGGTCGTGTCGGCTCTGTCTGAGCCTTGTGGCCGACGGGCGCGGGCTGCGCGCGCGTAGGGTTGCCATATGAAAAAATGAAAAGTCCTGACAAAAGTCCTGACATCGCCCTGAAAGTCTTGACGTTTCTTGTAACAGAGATTGGACCTAGGTTGAAGGACGAGCCGGCGCGGCGCTGCGGTCCGCGGTGTACTGTATACTGTATCGTGGATCTACGCTTACCTTTCCCTCCGTGTAATAAATGTATTGTATTGTAAACTTGTGTGGTGTCGGGTTAGAATTACACCTCTCCATTTCTTCCGTGGATGTCGTAAGAGGCGACTGAGGATATAGGTTAAGGTATACCGTAGGCGACAGGCTAGCAACGTGTCACTATTGTACCGTTTTTGTCAAACTTAAAAACCTAAAATTGCTAAAAGTGGCTCCGAAGCGGTAACGTTTCGTGTGCTCTGTCTACCCCATTTGGGAATACAGGCGTGATGTTTGTGTGCGTGTGTGTGTGTGTGTGTGTAAACTTAATTGTAAATAAACTGTAAATAGTGCATTGCATCTTTTCTACCGACACGACAACCTTTTACCACAGGCTCTGTTCCCATCGGATGCAAACCCATGGAGTAGCGCCATGGCCCGCTGGAAAACCAAACTCGACCTTTATATCGTCGTGTGTGTGTGTGTGTGTGTGTGTGTGTGTGTGTAAACTCTTTATTGTACATAAAAACACATGAAATTAACAAATAAATAATAATAAGAATAAGAATAGTGGACGCTACGAGTACAATGAAAAGATAAAAGAGCCACAATGAAATGTATCATGAAAACAAATGTTTATTTTTTTTCAATGAGGTCATTTCTAATAATCCTGACAGTTGGCAAGTCCGACCGCAATCCTGACAAAGGGTCGAAAATCCGGACAAGTCCGGACAAATCCTAACGTATGGCAACCCTGCGCGCGCGGCTTCCCGGACGCCGCCCGGGCCGTGCGCGCCTGAACATTTGATTACTTTATTTATGGTCTATTTCTGAAATGAAGATACTAAAATGACAGTCTGAAATGTCAAAAGTAAAAATAATGTGGCCATGATTTCGGTTTCGTAAATAACCGATAAAATGTATATTTTACGATAGCAAAAATAACATTATAGCATTCAATATTCTACTTTCCATTTTGAAAATATAAATGCACTTTTACGATAAAGTGATAAAATCTAAGCACAGGTAAAAATACAGTGGTCATCACTTAGTGCCAACGTAAAAAAACAATACAGAGGGGCTACTACAAAACTAGAAAAACGAAGTTCGTGTGGCACCGTCCCTTTCACTCGCGTATTAAATGAGATAAGCGTATTCTCATATTATTTAGTTAATGTAAAACTTACTTAGAATGAAATTGAAACTTATACATCAACATCTATAAAAAGTCGAAATATCTCGAAAACGGTCGCATTTTTATTAGACCTATTTTACCTTTTCTAGAATGTCCTAAGTGCCCTACATTTTAGTGCATCACGGATCCGTTCATATCTTAATATTTTACGACATACATACATAGGTACCTACAAAATCTTTCGCTGATAACCGGTTGCGGCACATCACTATTTATGAGACGCAAAAACAGGTAACACATGAAACGTCATTTTAGTATCTCGAATTATGGGACAGACCATAGTCTAACCCCCTTATACATAAAACTTAACAAGCCTATGTTAACTAACAAATGCTTTGTCCTTTCTAACAAATACAAATGTCGAAGTGACAGATAAGGACAAACGAATTTTAGCGGCATTTTAACTAAAATAGTTTGATTGTCGTTTATGAATAAGGGGGTAATGCGTTAGCAAGATGTTCTCACTGACCTGCGTCCTCTAATTCCAGCCCAGACGACCCCCGAGAACCTGCACCGCGACTTCGGCGCGTACACGCTGGACCCTGGTACCCGGTACCGCAACCTGAACCGGACGGCGGTGCCGGTGCCGCGCGTCGCCTCCTTCTACGACTCGGACGAGCCGCTGCCGTTAGACGCCGGGACCGCTTTGCGGAAACGGCGCCGCGGTATGTTCACTAGTCTAGATGTTACACAGCTGTTAGTTAGGAAGAGACAAAGAAACATATAAATGTTTTCCTATTCCAAATGTTTATATTTTTAATAAATGAGAGAGAGAAACATTTATTTACACATATTCGATACACTTAAAAATACATTAGATGGAAAAAAAAATAACATCGAATAGTATAAAGTGGACCCCACTCAGCATAATGTTACGGCAAGCCGCAACGCTGTTTTTCAGTGGGACCCATTTAAAAACTAAAACATATAAAAACATACAACACACTATGACGACAATGGGAAATGCGTCTTACGAACTGAAGTAATCAATGATTTTCCATCGCGTTTTATCGGAAAAGTTCGTATTTATCATGCTCTCTCAATGAGGGCTATCGCGAATTAATTCGCCACTAGAGGCGCTAGTGTAGCGTGAGGTCTCCGAAATGTCAAATCTCATAGTTTTTGGGTGAGCTACGCGGGTTTATTCATAATTAGAATAATTTTGTGAATATTTTGCAATATCTGAAATTAATTATGGCAAATATGCGTTCCGGGGCAACGAATGTCTGTGTTTTGAGACATTTTTGTCTTTCGGAAACCTTTGTCCTCCCTTTTTTCCGAACAAAACGGGGACTATGCAACACTGTGGCATGCTCGATATTTTTATGGTACGATTTTAAGGTGTATTAAATATGATTTTAATCTAAACTTTGTTTTCACGCCCGTAATAACAGACTTTGAAAGCCATACTTAAAAACCTCACGCAACAGTGCGCCATCTAGTGAGACAAAAAACGATAGCCCTCATTAACTCAGTACCCATTGTATTTTGTCATTTGACAAAAAAATAATGGATATGAAAATGTCTCTAATTTAAATACGCGCCGCGATACGAGACGAGGCGCGAGACGAGGCGCGAGACGAGGCGCGAGACGTTTCACGAACCGAGAGTGTAAATCCCGCATAACTGGTCTCGCGCGTCTGGTCACACTCTCACCTCGTACCTCGCCTCGCGACTCGTACGCGAGTGTAAGGGCGCGTTCAGACTGGCGGGAATCGCGCGATTCCTGCGCGGTTTGAAACGCAAAAATGTGTACTATTCAGACACCGCGGTTATTTAGCGATTGGCTTTTAGTTACAAGATAGACGTCGAAGAGGAAATGAAATACTGTATCTGTGGTTCCTTACAATAAAGAAAAGAAGAAAAAGGCGATATTGGGTGCATCCAATATTTAGTGATCGATTCAATCGTGGCCATTTCGTTGCGTTGTGCGGTGAGGGTTTGCTTGGGATGTTCAAAGTCCAAATAGAAAGGAACGTTAAAGGTTTATTATCAATTTAAACTACAATAATCACTAGAAGTTAGTTAAGGATGTCTAAGAATGTTAAATGTTATTAAAATGTTATCGAATGCGCCCGGTCGCGGCGGTTCCGAATAATGCACTAATAATGTAAGTATGTAATTAATTTGCGTCGATTGCTGACGATGCTCACGCGGCTATTTCACGTGTTAGGTGTATTGCACCGAACATGCATTATATCTCAAACTAAGAATGTTCGAGGAAAAATTATTTAACTATTTAAAAATGTCAGTAAAATCTTTTGAAGTGCTTGAATTGATCAGGGAATCTGCGTGGCCTCCTGAAATGTGACGTCCAATCCGCGCAGTATCCGCGACGCAATGAGGACTATCGTTTTTTGTCTCACTAGATGGCGCACTGTTGCGTGAGGTTATTAAGTGTGGCTTTCAAAGTCTGTTATTACGGGCGTGAAAACAAAGTTTAGATTAAAATCATATTTAATACACCTTTAAACCGTACCATAAAAATATCGAGCATGCCACAGTGTTGCATATAGTCCCCGTTTTGTTCGGAAAAAAGGGAGGACAAAGGTTTCCGAAAGACAAAACTGTCTCAGAACACAGACATTCATTGCCCCGGAACGCATATTTGCCATAATTAATTTCACATGTTGCAAAATATTCACAAAATTTTTCTAATTATAAATAATCCCGCGTAGCTCACCCAAAAACTATGAGATTTGACATTTCGAAGACCTCACGCTACACTAGCGCCTCTAGCGGCGAATTCATACGCGATAGCCCTCATTGAACGCTCTCGTCGAGCTCTATAGTAATTAAATCGGGCGGCCCCGCGCGATTGTATTTTCTAGCGTTTGGTTGGTGGCAACCGCGCGGTTATGTCTGAACGCTTTGGAACATTTTCATGTAAATATGGTACCGCGCTATTCCCGCCAGTCTGAACGCGCTCTAAATGCGGCATTATGTAATCTGTGGCACGGCGCTGAAGCGTGTATTGTTATTGTTCTCGCAGAAGCGGAAGTCTCCGACGACGTGCTGCTCGCGTGGGCGGGCGTGTCCGAGGGCGGGCTGCGGGCGGCCTGCGGGCCCGCCGCGCTGCAACAGTTGCTGCGCCGCTACCGGCCCGACCTGCTGGGGGACGCGCCGCATCTCGCACTGCAAATGGAGTTGGGTCAGTGACTATTTATTTATTTATTTGTTTGCATGGGTCAAATTTTGGAAGCTAATGGACCACGCGTCAAAATGGACCAATAACCAACAAAGCTGAGAGTTAGGTCATTAAAAAGGTTTGCTTATCTACTTTATTTCGTTCTATGTGCACAAAGTTGAATTCCATTGCTTAACTGGACGCTGTTTTGCAATACTGAGTCAACTCACTGTCATTTTGCAATACAATGTCAACTGTGTTGCAGAATTAATCAGAATTAACACACTATTGCATAACAGCATCCAACTGAGATATACATGTTTTAGTCAGAGTAAATTGGGGCCCTAGTGAAAAAGGGGTTAATTCTGCAGAAGTTGAACCGCTGATTTCGACTTAAGCCCCTTTACACATAAAATAGAAAATAGCTGTGTAATTTCTGCAGACTTAACCCCTTTTTCACTAGGGCCCCATTATGTATGAGAAACTATGTTTTTCTTGGAGAATCGCGGGTAAGTAAAGCAATATACGTAAAGTCGTCACTGATGGAAAAGAAAGGGTTGCTTTTGAGTTCGCACTATACAATGTGTGGCCCAGAACGGGGATAATATTAAAAACAGCGGCTCCATAAATCAACGGTAATGAGGGCTATCGCGTATGAATTCACCGCTAGAGGCGCTAGTGTAGCGTGAGGTCTCCGAAATGTCAAGTCTCATAGTTTTGGGTGAGCTACGCGGGTTTATTTATAATTAGAATAATTTTGTGAATATTTTGCAATATCAGAAATTAATTATGGCAAATATGCGTTCCGGGGCAATGAATGTCTGTGTTTTGAGAAAGTTTTGTCTTTCGGAAACCTTTGTCCTCCCTTTTTCCGAACAAAACGGGACTATGCAACACTGTGGCATGCTCGATATTTTATGGTACGGTTTTAAGGTGTATTAAATATGATTTTAATCTAAACTTTGTTTTCACGCCCGTAATAACAGACTTTGAAAGTCACACTTAAAAACCTCACGCAACAGTGCGCCATCTAGTGAGACAAAACGATAGCCCTCATTGTTTCAGTTCATCAACAAAAATACAGTCAGCAAAAAAGCTAGTACATATTAAAAATGAATTTCTAACACAAACTTATATCTCTCAGGCATCGCTCCATTCTCTGCTAGCGGCTCGACGCGTGACATTGCGGAGTCGAAGCTGCGCTCGTACCTCTTGAGGGTGTATGGAGCCTTCAAGGGGGAGATACCGCACGTGCATCACCAGTCCGACGTGTTCGACCAGGTCTGTGCCCATAATAATCGATCTCGATTAAGGTCACAGCTCATTAAGGCCACCCGGCGCCCGACCAGCACCGCCTCGGCTTTTGGCGTCCACTCGTTGTCGACAGGTGGTCCATGGGGTCCATTTTTGCAGGTGGTAGGACCTTGTGCAAAGTCCGCCCGGATTGCTACCACCATCTTGCTCGCTAATCCTGCCGTGAAGCAGCAGTGCTTGCACTGTTGTGTTTCGGCGTGGAGAGTAAGACAGCCGGTGAAATTACTGGCACTTGAGGCATCCCATCTCAGGCCTCTAGGTTGGCAACGCATCTGCAATACCCCTGGTGTTGCAGATGTTTATGGGCGGTGGTGACCTCTTAACATCAGGAGACCCACTTGCTCGTTTGCCATCCAGTCGGATAAAAAAAAAATGGGTGAACGCCGCTTGGTAAACGAGTGGACGTCTCGTGGTCCACGAATTTCCGAGTATAGTCTATTCGCGTTAAGAAAATAATGTCTCATCAGTGCAACTGCAGACTAAAGCCGTATTCATACTGGGGTTTAAAATAAAACTATTTATTTCATAAAAGCAGTCTTATTATTACACATTATTTTCAAATATAAATATTACGTAATTATTTTAAAAATTATTCAAAATCGTCAGAAGTTTCATTCACATTTATAAATGTGAATGTGAATTTTATTATAATAAAAGAATTCTGTTCCGCGAGTTCCATTACATTGTCTAAGTCCCACATGGTTTTTCTTCACTGACCACGTGCTCACAGCATTTCTTCCATTTGTTAGTCTATTGTTACTATTCCGTCGTAAAACAGCTTTTCTTTAAGTTTAAATGTGGGGTTACTGACAGCAATATAATTATTTATTTGAGCCCAAACCAACTATTTTGGATTGAGTTTACAATGGTACGATGGTAGGCGGAGGATGTCAATGCCATTTGCTTTGGCGGTTTCGTCAACTAAATATGAACAGGTGAGGTATCCATTTTTAAAATTGACAAAAGACACGTCTGTACTGTCTGAAGGGCTTACTTCAAATGGTCAATGTGAACACGGCTTTCTAATTTACTATGTTCTAATTGGTCAAGGGGCGTGGCTAAGCTGAGTGACAACGATGAGTCACTATTTTCTTAACGCTAATGGACTATAGTCTATTATGAAATGAGGGGGGGGAGCGCCGCGCCGGCCGCGTGCGGACGCGAGGCAAGCGTACAAGCTGCGAGCGTGGTAGCCACTAGTGTTGCGCATAGTAGTTCACTAGTAGGAGCGCTAGGTTTAGTTCGCCGCTCCCCAACGAACTAGTTCGCTCTTTTAGGTCGTCAGCTCCCGACGCCGACGCTGATCAACGCTCCCGTCTCGAACCAGAGGAAGGATTCCCATATTATTATGCTTATACTTTTTGCATTGCACTTGTGGTAATTTATTTGGATTTTTTTTTTAATGTAATAAAATATTTTTTAAAAATAATAGTTAAGTACTTAATGAGGGCTATCGTTTTTTGTCTCACTAGATGGCGCGTGAGGTTTTTAAGTATGGCTTTCAAAGTCTATTATTACGGCGCGAAAACAAAGTTTAGATTAAAATCATATTTAATACACCTTAAAACCGTACCATGAAAATATCGAGCATGTCACAGTGTTGCATAGTCCCCGTTTTGTTCGGAAAAAGGGGAGGACAAAGGTTTCCGAAAGACAAAACGGTCTCAAAACACAGACATTTATTGCCCCGGAACGCATATTTGCCATAATTAATTACAGATATTGCAAAATATTCACAAAATTATTCTAATTCTAAATAAACCCGCGTAGCTCACCCAAAAACTATGAGATTTGACATTTCGGAGACCTCACGCTACACTAGCGCCTCTAGCGGCGAATTCATTCGCTATAGCCCTCATTGAAAAGACGGTTTTTGCTATATCAATTCTTTTGGCGATAAAACGTTGATTTTTGTTTTTGGCTCCGGCCGCCGGCGCCGCGCTCTTTCGTTTACTCCCCGCCCTATATACAGTACATATACAGTTCGTTCGGTCTCGGTCTTACTCATCGTGTGAACTGAACTAACGAACTAAGGAGCGAGCGGTCTGGGAACTAGTTCGCGTAGTTCGTGTGCGGGAGCGTTCTTAGGACCTAGTTCGTTCGCGAACTACACAACCCTAGTAGCCACTCGCCGTCCGCGCGTCGGACACGAGCGAGCGAGGCCATCCGGTGACGCTACGGAGGTGATGTAGTGAGCGCATGCCCATACAGATCTATATAAAGAATACTAACAGCTCGCGGCGAGGCGGTGCTGATCGGGTGCCGGGTGGATCTAATGAGCTGTGACCTTAAACTTTAAACATTCAACAGATCAGATGAAGTATTTCTCCAAAACGTTAGCGGTCTATTTCTTACTATAAAATGATATTTAAGAATTGTGATGGTCATGCGCGGTAGATCCGTATACAGTCAACTACAAAGATCGATACGGTTAAAGTTACAAAGAACATCTACAGTCGAGTTCATAAACTTGTGAGCAAAAATTTGATCAAAAATATCTGAACACGCTTCTACGACATTAACAACAGAGTCGTGTTCAGATATTTTTGATCAAATTTTTGCCCACAAGTTTATGAACTCGACCGTACCTACACACGATTTTAGTGGTAAGTCAATAAAGATGCGTATAAATATTTTTGTAACTTTTTGTAGTTGACTGTACATTTTTTTTTAATAAAGTTCCTATCTATAGCGTCCTTTATGCATGTTCGAGTATGTTTAGCAAAAGAAGATAAGAAAGGTGAGTTTTTTATGTCTGTCTCTCTTATGAGTCGCGTCAATATCACTCATTTTGGATTACGTTGAAAGATAAAGTGAAACCCGAGCACAGAAATTCACCACCATTTTTAACTGACTTCAAAAAAAGGAGGAGGTTATCAAATTAGTTGAATTTTTATTCGACCGACTTACAGATTTGCTTGAAAGTTTTGTACCAATTTACAGATCAAAATAAGCCAGCAGAGCGAGAAGCACGCGAGGGCAACGAACGATGCGATATCGGTTTATTCGAGTAAGTGCACACTATGTCCGTTATACGATATTTGTCAACACCCCTAAAAGCCATAGTCTACGTATTATAATTAAAATTTAGATATGTTGCCAGCGTTTAAAATAAGTGTTAACAGCAAGGCAATCAGACAACAACATCCGCGAACATAAAGTTTTATTAATCCATACTAATATTATAAATGCGAAAGTTGTGTTTGTGTGTTTGTATGTATGTTTGTCCGTCTTTCTCGTCGAAACGGAGCGACAGATCGACGTCATTTTTGACATAGAGATAGTTTATGGGCCAGAGAGTGACATGGACTATTTTTATTCCGAAAAAATGCACAGTTCCCGAGGGAACAGCGCGCGATAACCGAATTCTATGCGGGCGTAGCCGCGGGCAAAAGCTAGTAAATTAATAAAACTGGATAACACTAATAAGTAGCAATTTCTGAAAAATAAAAGGTAGTAAATGAACATTTACTGTTTCCACTGTTGCAATTAAAATTTCATAGTAATCAAGGTTTTCATCAAGTCACAATTTCCATTGTAATTATTGAAAATAGGACTAGCTTTAAAAATATTCTTTGTCAGGTATGTGCGAGTATTCGATAGCTGCTTTTGATTCTGTGGTAGTATGCTCCAATAAATGGGGCCTTATTATGGGTTAAAACAGAACGTATAACTTTTTCATAAAAGTAATTTTACCCTCGACTTAACTATCAGCCCTCGCTTACGGCTCGAGTGGGTATAAACCTCGAGTGAAACGACGCATTTTATGCACTTGTACAATCTAGTATATTTCTTTACGTAGACGCAGCCGAAGCCGAGAAATCCCACTCGTCCTATAGAAAGAAGCGTCGCGGTCTCCGCACACCCCAAGTAAGTACCGACCCCGCCGAGTACATCCGCAAGCAGATAGGGAAGCTTGACCTCAACGATATAACCACTCTAGCCCGCCTCATCGACGGCCACGATGCCAGTGATACATACGCCAACAAACAGAAAGAATTGCAGGAACAAATACTAGCCCTTCTAGATCCAGACGACACGCCGGACCCTAAGGTCCTAAGAGAAACCCTCTCCAACCTCCTCCAGGGCACGACGAAAAGCCAAGTCAAGAATAAAGATAAAGTTGGAACAGTGATGAATTATTTTAACCAACAAGTAGAGAAACCGATCAAGCCACCGAGAAGGTTAAAGGGACTAGACGCCTCCTCGATTAAAGTGCCAGATTTCTCAGATATATTTCAAGATAGCTCTGCCGATACTGACGCTACTCTAGTCAGCTCGGAGTTCAAAAGATCCTCACCGAAATTCACACGCTCATCGTCTACTGAAACACCTAAGCTGACCAGGACATCTTCCGTGGAGAGTCCTTTGAAAGGCAGGAGATTATCTGAAGTCTTATACGCCAACAGGAACAGGAGTTCGCAAAGTCCCGAAGCGAAACTCCAGCACCGTTCGAACTCCATAGACTCTCCGGAAATAGTGAAGAACACGAAACGAATAGCGCTCATGTTCGAAGGTCATTCGCGGAGGAGCACGCCCAGTCCAGAGTCCCGCACGATACGCTCCAGCTCCATCAGCACCCCCGAAATGATGCTGCGCTGCCAGCGCATGGCGCAAATGATCGAAGGCAAACACACTTCTAGTCCAGAAAGAGCCAAGTTAACCGAGTCGATAGGTAACCGCGAGTTGGCGGCACGCAGGCAGCGAATGCACGAGCTTATCCACGGTCAGAAGCCAAAGGAGATCGAGGATGTTAGAAGGTCGGAGCTTACCGAAATGCAAGCGTTCCGTTTGCAACGCGTATCTGAAATGATGCAGAAGAGGGCGGAGGGGAAGAAGAAGAGCGGCGGCAGAAGGAAAGCAGCCAGGGTCGTCATGAAGCAGAGGTTCGAGAAGAGTCTACAGATGTTGGCCGCTGAGCCGAGGATGGAGTTCGCCTCTGCCGATCTGGATAACGATTACGGGCTGCAGCAGTACCGTGCCAGCGCCCCCCATTTCGGCGAGAGGGTGAAAACGCTGGAGAAACAGTTGCAGCACTATGTGAGGTTTTATGTGGTGTGGCATGCGCTCACTAATTGCTGGGTACAGTCACCAGCACCAATATCTGGCACAACAAGCGTGCATAAATATCTGATACGACTCTATTTCTAGGGCCGGAAGGACGTGTCCGATATTTTTGCACGCTCCACTGTGGCAGATATTAATGCTGGTGACTGTACGTTAGGCTACTTTTGGGGATGAGAAACATGTTAGGGAATCTGTTTTAGTTGATCTCTGGTTTTTCTACACTAAGCGCCTGTTTCGACACTTCAATTTGACGAAATAAATAAAGACAGCATCACATTTATCTGTCACATAAAAGTTATCAATATCTAATTGGTGAGACAGGGGGTAAGTCTTATATCCTGTTTCAGTTTCACCACTTTTTCTGGTAATACTCGTAGATATATTTGATGCCCTCTCTGTTTATTCTAACAAAGTAAGCCGATCGCGTCATAGATATTCTGTCACATAGACTAAGTTAACAAGAACTTGACAGAGTATGGCGACTCGGGGGGGTAGTTCTAGAAGTGCGATAAAGATGCAAACGTGTGACGTTGCAAGGCTCTAAAAGTCTCTAAATAGAAAAAAAAATAGCAACAAGACTTCGTTGGTCTATCAGTTGGTTGTCACAGTTCTGTGGCTGTTCGTTGTAGGTTTTTTCGTGGCGTTTATTTGGATTGTGTTTTTTTTTTTTTGATAACATGCTTTACACTCAGTAAATGTATCTGAGCAGTCACGATAAAAAATCAACAAGTTACTTTGTAGATTTTAGGCGAAATACGAAATTTAATAATATTTTATAAGCACGTTTGTTTTAACATAGTGTTGGCTTTTAACCAAAGGAGTTTTAAACTGTGTTTTTTTAAATGGCCCCATTACACTTGCGAAGCAGTGAGCATAACTAATTCAAACTTCCTTAAACTACTATTATTATTTTTTACTCTTATTTTTAATCTGTGCTATATTTTATTTTTATCTGTATTGTTTTATTGTTACTTTAAATAAATATTTTCTTTCTTTCTTTCTAATAAGTATTTTATTTTATAAAAAAAAAACTTTCTGTCAATTTTCTTGCGGCGCATTCTTCTTGGCACTGTTGGTCTTTAAAAAGTGACATGAAAAAGAGCCCTTTGCAGGTTAATTACAGAATAAAGGTTTTTGGTTATCATTTTCGGAAATAGTCTCACATTTTCTTTGTTTGCAAGTGTTGTGGGCCCATAAAATCTTATACAGATTTTTTTTATAACAAAAACCTTACATTCGATCTGAATCGGTATATTTTTAATGACGCATGATTGTTTGATTTAATTAAACTGTAAAAGTAACAAATAGTAGTGAATGCATAACATTTTCTGTCAATTGTAGATATTAATATGGATACACCCTGAAAATAATTATTAACACAAAACAAAACTTTACTCATTATGATTAAACTGAAATGATAATGATAATACGTACATTTGAAAACGAATACTCACTAAGCTTTTAAATTTATTCTAGTTTTTCTATTATTGTATTTAATGAATTAGTATCAGTTTTAGTATCACATTTTATATGTATAGAACATTTCTTCTTGCGTCTAGTATCCACTTGTAGATAGCGAAAGATTATGTAACAACTACCATTAAATGACAGGGTATGTCCATGTTCTGCAAACTCAAAATAGCTTATCCTTTCCAAGCTCTATTACCCGTAAAGTTTTATCATATAAAGTACAATTTAAGAACACCAAGATTTAAAACATACTTCCTAAAGATTTCATATTATTTGTTACTTCCTATTTATTTAACGTTCACACCGTTTTAATGCTCAACTCAATACAGTCCGAAAATGAACCTGACTCCCACAGGTGCCACCGACGCGCATGTGCGTTCAAAATGTATGAATAATTATGACAGCGGCACTGGGCGAAGTTCCGATAACGCACATGTGCGTCGGTGGCAGTGAATGCGTTAAGATGTCTGGTGTTATTCACAATTAGTGCGTGTTTTGGTTGAAGGCTTGCTTCGTTTTCGGATTGGTACACTCGTGTACTTTCTTGTTGTTTTGAAAATGATTCACGTTGTTTGTACTAACATTAATTTTGGCTGCCATTTGGTTTGCGGTTTTTTATGGTTATGATGACCGTTACTTTGGACAGGTGGAGTGCGATTTGACAAGTTTTTTTTTATATTTAGTAGTTTGACGGCGAAATGCTTGGCGCATTTGACCACTTTTGTCGTATCTCAAATACGAGTAAATACGTCAGTAAAATTGTCTTGAAGATCATCGATTTTCAGGTGCATTCCTGCAAAAATATGTATATATTCGAACCGCTCAAAAATATGTTACCACAGCCTTACTACGTCTTAATAAGAGTCTATGGTACATATTTTTGAAGGGTTAGATAAGTTGTATTTTAACACTCGACTGTACAGTCGAGTTCGTAAACTTCTTAGCAAAAATTATATCAAAAATATCTGAACACGCTTCTACGCCGTTAACAATATAGTCGTGTTCGTATATTTTTGATGAAATATTTGCTCAGAAGTTTATGAGCTGGACTGTACGAGCTTTTTTAAAAGTAGCGACGATAATGCTTTGACCCTTAAGCCGCGCTGAATAAACGTGACAAAAGATTTATAAAAAAGTAATGGCCACAAACAAATCGCAAATCGAACCGCAGCCTTCTAACTTCGACCAGCAACTTAACACTATCTTTCAATAACAGGAGGAAGGCCGCATAGTTGGCGGCGGCGGCCGCACCGCGGGGGGTGGCGCGCGCGTCGCCCGCCTCGCAGCCGAGCTCTCGGGCACGGCCCCACCGGCTTCCCCCAAGTCCTCTAAACCTAAAGACTTGATGCGGTCCGTCGGGAAGATAGAGAGGGACGACTGGAACGTCAAAGAGATAGAGAGGAAGATATTGGAGAACAAGATGGGAAGGCCCGAGCCGAAAGCTGCCGAGAGGGTGCCCAAGTGGGATAGGGAGCAAGTGAGTTGGGTTTTTTGATTCGTTTGTTGGTTTGGCCAGTTATCTATTATCCGAACAAGGTGTTGCAGATATTTATGGGCGGTGGTGATCTCTTACCATCAGGAGACCCACTTGCTCGTTTGCCATCCAGTCGAATAATAAAAAATATAAATAAATAAAAAAAACTTTTTTGTTGACTGTACTTTTTGTTTTTGTCACCAAAACTACATTTGCATACCAAATTTCCAGTCGATGCTATTAACCGTTGAAGAGTTCCGTTCTGCGGAGACGATCCTGGCTGGACTACTAGGATGACACTACTAGATTATTGTATTGTCACGTGTTTTACATAAGTATGCCAAATTTCAAGTCAATCCGACTACTGGAAGTGGGTCCAATTTAACTTGCAAGATTTGACTACAGACAGACAGACAGGTGAAACTAAATAAAAGCTTGTAAAAAAATTACGCTTCGAATTCTCTTTATAATTTTTTTGTTGATTGATAAAAGAAAAAATCTAACTATTTATTTATTTAATAATATCTATTTATCCAGACAGCATGATCCATATTTTGTTAGTATTTCCCTTAGACGTACGTTAGTAATAATAATTATAACTAGCAAGCGAAAGGGTATTTTTTTAAGCTACAGTCTTTTGTAAGCTACAGTCGGCAACATACGACAGCTGAAAATGAGGGCTATCGCATATGTTTCTTTCAAAGATTAGCCTTGAATCCCAAGAGCATAAAATGTACAAGCTATTAGTGGAAGCTGTTTTGGCTAATGTATAATTTAAGATGTGATATTTCAACTGTAATAAATTGTGCTGTATGTTTCCCAAAACAATAAAATAAAATAAATAAATAAAATATGAATTCGCCGCTAGAGGCGCTAGTGTAGCGTGAGGTCTCCGAAATGTCAAATCTAATAGTTTGTGGGTGAGCTACGCGGGTTTATTTATAATTAGAATAATTTTGCGAATATTTTGCAATATCTGAAATTAATTATGGCAAATATGCGTTCCGGGGCAATGAATGTCCGTGTTTTGAGACAGTTTTGTCTTTCGGAAACCTTTGTCCTCCCTTTTTTCCGAACAAAACGGGGACCATGCAACACTGTGGCATGCTCGATATTTTTATGGTACGGTTTTAAGGTGTATTAAATATGATTTTAATCTAAACTTTGTTTTCACGCCCGTAATAACAGACTTTGAAAGCCATACTTAAAAACCTTACGCAACAGTGCGCCATCTAGTGAGACAAAAAACGATAGCCCTCATTGAGCCATAGGCATTTCGTGACGCCTATGGCACGATTTTCAGCCTTTTTTTTACCCGACTGCAAGGAGTGGTATTGTTTTTCGCGGGTATCTTGTATGTAAGTATCGTGTGTGTGGCCGACGGTGGCGTTCAAAAGGTTCAAGTGTTGCACGATTGAAAACTCATTTCTTACAGCTTAGGCCACGTATCCTAAATAAAAGTTTTTGAGGTTTTATTTTGCCAGAAAACTACTCATTGTTGTACGTGTTTATGTATTATTTGTTTCAGTTCCTGGGCCGCCAGAGGCGCCTTAAGGAGGGCGAGAACGAGGAGAAGTGGGGGGAGATCGACGAGACGCTCCAGAAGCTCGACCAGAAGTTGAAGGACTCGGGGCGCCCGGACCACGGCACTAAGAAGGTAAAGGAATGGACTGTCTGACGTCACCTATATGTTAGAGTTAATGTTTGTTGAGTTAATTGATCATTAAACCGGTTTTCCAAATTAAAATTAGACATTTTTTATTAGAGCTGTTTGTTTAGAATTTTTGGTCAGCGGTGTCAAATATTGTTTTGTTCTTACTGTTTGTTCTCAGGTCGCCAACTTAGCAACGAAGTTTGTTAAAAAGGAGGAACCGGATGCCAAAGTTCAACCGAAAGACGAGGTAAGTAGACGTCTTCTTACCTTAAATTTGACTAGTTCCGTGTTTTTTTTACCTTTTTTTATTTCCTACTTTTGTACAACAAAGAGTTTAATAAACAAACAAACAAAAAAAATATACCCTTAATTTAGACCGATGTGAAGTTAAAATTTAAGTTTTGATTACCTATTCAACATTTCATCTCTATGGGTTGTTTTTCGAAATAATCGATGAGATATGCTGTAATAAAAATTTCAAGTTTGCTTCAGTGGTTTCTTTTTAGTGAAGCTTGTTGCCATGGTATCGTCTCCTGAGTTACTTATTAAAAGTATGATTTTATGGGGTACAAATCCACTAAAAGTTAGGAGTTGTGAAAGTTTTAAGGCCAATGGGGTATTTTTTATATCATTAGAAATAACCTTTCTTATTAACAGAAAAAAATATCCGATTCTTAAGTAGCATCAATTAATTAAAAAAAAATGAAAGAATTTTCTCAACCGCCCAATTACGACAGTCCGGTCGGATGCGGGTTGTTGCATAGTCCAGAATTAAAAACAATAAAAAGAATATATGTGTCTTTGACTCGATCGTTTTGACAGGTGACACTCTTTACCGGGCCGAATATTACTGACATGGAAATACCGACCCTGTTTTTCATGTGCAATGCCCATAGAAACTGACATGAGCTGAACTTGGAATATTGCGTGCAAAATACGAAATGCTTAGAAAAATATTAGTTAATTTTTTCGTAATGGCTACGGAACCCTATTTCGGGCGTTACTTCGTCTTTTTATTGAAAAACACTTTTGAAAACTAAGATGTATCAATTAGCAAGGACATTGTGATCCATTTACATGCTTTCGGTATCGTAAGTAATAGTTACTGTTTTAACTGTTTTTTTCCATGTTTTTCAATAAAGACTCGTCAAGATTGTTTACCCTTTTTCTAATGCTAAAGAAACGAAGTATATAGATATTCACTACTTTGAAAAAATCTCGTATCTCAAATCAATACGTCAACAAATTTGACCCTTAAAACAATGTTCATTAAGTTCACTCGGAAAGCTCAACGATGTTGAGATACCAGCTTTTTTCAAAGTAGTGACGAGATGTATCTAAAGTCACCAATTTTGGTGTAGTTAAAGAAGAAGTGGGGCGGTCCGTTGTCTGCGGGCGTGCAGTGCGCGGCGTGCGGCACGCGCGTGTTCGCCGCCGAGCGCGTCACCGCCGACGGGCTGCAGTTGCACCGCGCGTGCTTCCGCTGCGCCGTGTGCAAGGCCGTGCTGCGGCCCGGGTGAGTGTTGGAGCCGGCTGGACGCCAGGGCCGGATTTAGAGCTTTGCGGTGAAGGGAAACATCGCGAGGAAACCTGCACAAACCTGCGGAGCAGTTCTCAATCCGCACTGGGCCCGCGTGGGAACTATGGCCCAAGCCCTCTTGTTCTGAGAGGAGGCCTGTGCCCAGCAGTGGGCCGTTTTAGGCTGGGCGGGATGGATGGAGGCCTTGGGGCAACAATGAGGACCATTTGAGATTTTGATATTTTACTAATTGCCGGATTGATTGTGTTTACTCGTCAGAATTTAAAAAAAAAACGATCTTTGTACTGTGGGGGCTCTCTTTTGTGGAGGCCTCGGGCTGTTGCCCCGTTTGCCCTTCTCTAAATCCGGCCCTGCTGGTCATAGAGAGGGAGAGAAAGAAAGGAAAAGAGGGATAGAGAAAGAAGAAGGGAGAGAGATAGGAAGTGTTTCATGTTCGAAGTCCCTAAAACAATACAATATTTGACATATCCAGAATTTGCCATCCTATCTAATCTATCTTTCGCATTTATTTATACATACATCAAAAATTCTTGGGATATTCATTATCCCTACTCAAATTGGATGTTTTCACTCACTTGTGATATCCTATATTGAAATGTTAAAAAATGTCTGGTGTTAAAAAATATCCCGTATAGCATCACTTCGTTTAAAAAACAACTGGTCTAAAAAACAATTGTTCCTAATCTGTTTTAGTCGAAAACTTGAAAAAAAAACTGCCACGCGGCGCCTCATCTACGCGGAATAGGAGCTCCGCTGCTCCGTCGACTTTGAGTCAAACAATCTTAGACCACTTGCTACTTGGACAAGTTGCTACTTACACCAGTTTCTTCTTAGCAAGAGTGCTACTCAGACCAATGAGGGCTATCGTTTTTTGTCTCACTAGATGGCGCACTGTTGCGTGAGGTTTTTAAGTATGGCTTTTAAAGTCTGTTATTACGGGCGTGAAAACAAAGTTTACATTAAAACCATATTTAATACACCTTAAAACCGTACCTACTATAAAAATATGAAGCATGCCACAGTGTTGCATAGTCCCCGTTTTGTTCGAAAAAAAGGGAGGACAAAGGTTTCCGATAGACAAAACTGTCTCAAAACACAGACATTCATTGCCCCGGAACGCATATTTGCCATAATTAATTTCAGATATTGCAAAATTATCACAAAATTATTCTAATTATAAATAAACCCGCGTAGCTCACCCAAAAACTATGAGATTTGACATTTCGGAGACCTCACGCTACACTAGCGCCTCTAGTGGCGAATTCATACGCGATAGCCCTCATTGCTAGTTTGCTGCTTAGACCAGCTCCTTTTTAGACGAAATGATACTTTCTTACCCTTTTGATGAGTAATATTAGCAGGATTTAAATACGAACGGTGCCGTTTCCCCAGGAGCTACACGATGGAGCGGTACGGCAGCCGGCTGGTGTGCCTGCGGCACGGCGCGGCGCCGCCGGAGCCACCGCCGGCCACGCCCACGCCGGAGCGGATCAGCGTCGAGGTGTCCGACAGCGGCGCGCGCGAGATCGACGAGGACGAATGGACGGATCGGAACTGCTTGCTGAGCGAGGCCAGCGCGGCCGGCGGGCTCAGGTGACACCTCACAACCTTGCTCTCCGTAGGGGAGCAATCAAAACCGACATGACTTTACCGGCCGAGCAATACCGACCTGATATTTGGTAGCTCAAATGGCTTCGAAATAACAGCGCGGTAAATTACCCGGTATGAATAAATACCGCTCTAACCTTCCCGACCTGATATATACCGGCATGATAATCGACGGTAGCTAATAATTACCGACTTGTTTTTCCCGCCCGTTTGTGTTAGGTTCAATTGTGACCACAAATGAGCGAGCCGAGCGAGCGTGCCGCGGCAGCGGCTGGCGATGCGCCAGGCCCAAATTAAGTTATATTCTACTAAATTTATTAATATCCCGTGTACAGTCACCAGCACCAATATCTGACACAACAAGCGTGCATTAATATCTGACACGACTCTATTTCTAGGGCCGAAAGGACGTGTCAGATATTTTTGCACGCTCCGCTGTGGCAGATATTAATGCTGGTGACTGTACACGAAAAACAGGGTCGGTATTGCCATGCCAAATATGTAATTTGCAGGCGAAGAGTCCAAAAACCCAATTATGGTCTGTCCCAGAATTCGAGATACTAAAATGACGTTTCATGTGTTACCTGTTTTTTGCGTCTCATAAATAGTGATGTGCCGCAACCGGTTATCACCGAAAGATTTTGTAGGTACCAATGTATGTATGTCGTAAAATATTAAGATATGAACGGATCTGTGATGTACTAAAATGTAGGGCACTTAGGACATTCTAGAAAAGGTAAAATAGGTCTAATAAAAATGCGACCGTTTTCGAGATATTTCGACTTTTTATAGATGTTGATGTTTAAGTTTCAATTTCATTCTAAGTAAGTGTTACATTAACTAAATAATATGAGAATAATGAATATTTGATTTATTATTCTATGATATGAATATCTAAATAAAAAAATATATTTGAAACAAAATCAATAATTCAAATTTCTTCAAAATAAATTTTCTGCGTGTTGCTTATTCTATGAAACGATACACAGGGGTAATAAAAAAAAAACAGTTGAAATTGGAAATTCTTTATTCTGAATCTGTTGAACTTTCAGTATTTGTCGTACTTGAATTAGATGCCTCAGAATCATCATCATCACCTACGTTTATTATGAAATTTTCCGCCATATCTTCTATGACAATACGAGTAAAGTAACGAAAATCGGTTGAATACCACTTGAATACGAAAAACATGAACAATGACGTTGTGTGATATCTGAGGGCCTACTCCGGAATTCGAAAATCAAAGTTCGTACCGTAACGTCCCTCTCACTTACGTATTAAATTAAATAGTAGTGTCAGAAGGACGGAACGACACGAACTTCGATTTTCGAATTTCGTAGTAGCCCTGCTGGCCCTGACTACGAAATGCAAAACTCGAACTTCGTATGTTGCCGTCCCACTGACGCTTATCTCATTCAATACGCGAGTGAAAGGGACGGTGCCATACGAACTTCGTTATTCTAGTTTTGTAGTAGCCCCTCTGTATTATTTTTTACGGTGGCACTAAGTGATGAACACTGTATTTTTACCTGTGCTTAGATTTCAACACTTTATCGTATGATAAAGTAAAATGGAAAGTAGAATATTGAATGCATTAATGTTATTTTTGCTATCGTAAAATAAACATTTTATCGGTTATTTACGAAACCGAAATCACGGAGCAGCACTGTTCCTTTTATGCTGGCCACATTATTTTTACGTTTGACATTTCAGACTGTCATTTTAGTATCTCGAATTCTGGGACAGACCATAGATGGAATTTATTTAATTATAATATATAAATTACATTAAAAAGTTCTTAAAATTAAGTTTGTTACAAAAAAAAACAAAAGTTAAGTTTTGTTTTTAATTAAGTGGGACCATGATGATCCAATTACCGTTGATCTATGGAGCCGCTGTTTTTAATATTATCCCCGGTCCTGGGCCACACATTGTATAGTGCGAACTCAAAAGCAACCCTTTCTTTTCCATCAGTGACGAAGACGAGTCCAGTTCGGATGAGTACACGGACGCCGCTTCGGACCAGTCGGGCGGGCAGTCGCCGGAGCCGGCGCCGCCCCGCATACGGCCTTCGCTCTACTCGGACGAGTCGAGCGGATACGACGACCTCTCCACAGGCCCCGAGTGTGAGTTCATTGTCTTAACGAGATAAAGTGACCATTCGCAAATTACAAGTTCCTATCATATTGTCCTTCTCACGCACTTATAAAATACTATTGGCGTGAGCTGGGAGGATTGCTAAAGTAGACACTGATGCAGAAAAACAATTACAAGAGTTATTAGGTAGGTATTAACGAGTAGTTTTGGAGTAAGTCAAATTATCTTAAGATACAGTGAAATTGGTATCATGTTACGAAACCTGTAAGGTTTATTATATACCTCTACCTTGATAAAGGTTCAACTCCTAACGCTAATGTAACAAATTCGCCCTCCGAGGTATTAAAATCGATCAAGAATTGTGTATTTTAGAAAATACTACTAACGTGCTATGTCAAGATATGTGTGGCGCCACTTTAATCGCTAAAAATGCTTCAATGGTGCGCCTATTCACTGGATTATATTTTTTTCCACGACTCTCCGTTAAGCGTGAACCTATGTCCCCGCAGGCGCGGAGTCCTCAGGCGGCGAGTCGTGCTCGCGCATGCGCGCTGCCCGCGAGGCGCGCCGCCGCGAGGTACCCGCGGACGCGCGCCCGCCCACCGACAGCAGCGAGGTACCGCGCTGCCGGCTCGCCTGACCAGGCGGACGTTAGTTCCACAACTAGTGTTAGAGAGCCGCTATATTGACGCCAGTATAGCCGGCTTACGGAGGGTTGTGGGAGATGGGAGTAAATTGAGTGAAAAAAAAAACGATTACAAAAGATAACACGAGTGTAGCCGGATTTTGGAGGGTTTTGGAAGGTGGATGTAAATTGAGTTATAATTTTCGAAAGAGAAAAATTTAAGCGAGTCTGGCCGTATTTCGGAAGGTTGTGGGAGACGTGTGTAAATTGTTTAAAGAATAGGTAAATTTTAGAATTAACTTAGGATAATGAAAGGTCTAAATCTGTGTAAATATCGAATGAGACCTGCTTAGAGCCACGTCAAATTTTGATTATCAGAATTTGAACCTAAATGTCGATCGAGTTGAATGTTCTTAATTTAGTATGCTGGACCTTCCAAGGAAAAAGGATCTGAAATTTAGTCAAATTTAAAATAGTCTTGATTTATATTTAATTACTTTATGTAAGCGCTTTTTAAATGAAGATTTAGTGGAAAAGATCTGATTATTAGTTTAATTCAAAAGTAAATCAAAAAACAAAATATTCAACTTGATTTGCAGTCAACATCAAACCGCTCAACTTATAAATTCACTAAGCATTTATTATTATTTTATTACTTAATTAGTGCAAGTCAGGGTAATTAGTTGTGGAACTATCGCGTCGCTTTGTGTCTGGAGGCCTCTCCGGGATCGAACTAAGGAAGCGGTAGGGAGGTGCGCCGTGAGCCTGTCTGGCGCCGCCCCGCCGCCTCGTCCACTCACCCATTCAATCAACCATTCATTCAATCATTCAATGTTTTGCTATATGTTCAAACATTCGTACAATAGGCTAATTAGGTTTGTCATAGTTGTGAGCGCACAAAGTGCGAATTGACACATGTACTTTGTTTCTTTTCATCAGAAAAAAGGTAAATGAACTCGGATTTTTTTATTAGTTTTTTTTTTAAGTTGAATAAACAAATATTTTTCATACAATTTGGAACTGCACTAGCTTCAATGCACTGGCATTACAAAGAGAACTTTGTTTCATTCTAAGCTGCATTCTGAAAATCCCCGTCTATATAGGGAGTTTTAATACACCCGTCGGGATGCAATATGGCAGATCACTCACGGTCATACACTGTATGTTCACGCTAGCTTAACCGGGGGCGGCTGCCAGGCGGTAAGAGTGTAGTGTGCCCACACTAACTATCGTCCAACAGTTGAAGGTTTTTAATTAAAAAAAAAAATACATTTTGAACATCGATTCAGCTAAAATAAGGCGCATACTCGATATTCTTTTGTTATTTTAAAGTTTCGTTTTCTAATAGTGCCAATAGGACTATATTGCTAAAGCACCGCAGTCTTTCCGTCCGTCACAGGGTTCTATCTTTTGAGCCGTAATAAGTAGATGCTTCAGCTAAAATAAAGTTCAATTTAATTCTTTAGGGAAGGTGGCTCCGTCAATTAAAAAATACGGGGACCCTCTGAAACGAGTTTCGTGTGTTTCGATGTTATCAGTGAGCTTATTTTTACCCGATTGTCCGAAGGAGGGGTTTTTTTTTTAATTCGACTGGTTGGCAAGTGGGTCTCCTGATGGTAAGAGATCACCACAGCCCATAAACATCTGCAACACCAGGGGTATTGCAGATGCGTTGCCAACTAGAGGTTTAAGATGGGATACCTCAAGTACAGTAATGTACTAAAATAATTTCCTTGCTCACCGCGACCTTACGATAGCTGCTATCGTAAGGTCGCGGGTGAGCAAGGAAATTATTTTAGTTCATTGATATGACCTCCGCAAAGTAACGTCTGATTCAATAAATTACCAGTAATGTTTTTTCCTCGCTACTCTGCTACCACATGTGCAAGGCTACATCTGTGCGACGCGTGTTTTCATGTAGAAACAACCCCCTTCCACTTTCACCTGAATCAAAAGGGGCCGCACAGGCTCAACTATCACAAACACCACGCAAAATGTATGTAATGTAATGTAATATGTACACGTGTGATAGCGGAGTAAGGAGGTTAAAGGAAATGGTTGAATCAATTTTTAAATCGTATCATAACTATATATGCGTGGTACGGAACTCTTTATATGTGAGCACGACTCGGTCTTGGCCGATCAAAAATAAATTCATTTTTTTGTGCAATAGCTATCGATGTAAACATAGTTTTTTTTTCCATAGAGATTCATAATTTTTTGATTTTTGAAAACCTTCAAGCAATTACAATTTGATGGCGCTTCTTGATGTCTATATATCTATATATGCTTAATTCTGTTATTAACTGCTTTGAATTATAAATATGTATCAAAAATCCGATGTATGTATATATCTGTTTATAATATACCTATACGTGTAAGTAACGCTGTGTTGGGTTTTATATAACATTTGTATTTTATTGTATTTATATTTTGGTGTCAAGTGGGAAGTCGTTTGGGATCGAAATTGCTTGAATAGCTGGTGGAAATGTTTATGAAAATGTTCGAATCGATTACCTAGTTTGTTCAAGCTATTTTGAGTACTAATTGACAAGCAATGTGCCATCTCAAAGTGCGGGCGGTAAGTTAGTGTGGATACCATTCACAGCGCACTTTCCTATTCTAAGCGGTAAAGGTCAAAATTGCGTAAAACGACTCCTAATTTATACACTTTGCTTTTGAGTCTTTGGAGCGTGATGTGCAAATTTGACTTTTATTGATCTTGTTATTGACATGGACGTTAATAAAATAATAAGACTGCCTTTTTTTGATGTTAAAATATTTCTTTAGTTACATTGTAAAAAAAAGTGTGAAGTATTTCTTTAATCTGTCTTCAATAGATACCAAAGTAATTATAGAAAAGAACATAAACCACCTTGAAAATTACTATAACGCCCGTCTCTTTGTCTTTTAGTCTTTTTTGTTACTTAAAACAAAATTATTGTTACTAGCAACTGGACAATATAAAGGACATTTTTTTTTGTGTATGTTTTTGTAGTTATTTAAATAAGTCAAAATAGGAAGCTATTAAAGGACGAACCTTCTAATCTTAATTCGACAGTCTTATTATTTTATTGGTTACAAATCACGAAATGGAAAAAAAGAGGGAATGTCATGTCAACGGACACGCCGATCGTAAGTAAGATAACTGAGCATATTTAGTTTAATGAACTAAAAGAATTGCTCACCCGCGACCTTTTTTCTTTTAGTTCATTGATATGGACCTCCGCAAAGAAACGCCTGATTCAATGAATTAAATATTTAGTTTATTACGTGTAGTTCATTTTACAATGTAATATTTTAAAGACATCTATCGTGAGATGGCTACATTTTTATAAACAGCCGTCAATTATCTTTCCCTTATTCAACGCTAGGTGGCAGCACATTGAATGCAATTCTCATTTACATACGTACAACAAGACAACGATATACCGTTCTAATTATGCTACCGGTTCAGAAATGATTACTTTTTGTGAATAGATACTAAGACTAAAAATCGCAAAGATTCCAAAGTGTAGATAAATACGCATGAGCGTTTCCGACGACCCTGGTTTCGGTACAAACGGGGACTAATTATATTCCCTCTTTTTTCTATTTCGTGAAGCGAAACGAAATGGCAAATATAAATGAGTTCTAAGCGTATCTCAAATAGTTGGCGAAGCACCATCTCGCGTCAGAGATTGAGGGCTATCCATAAATACGTCACATTTTGGTGTGGTCCATGGTATTAGTTAAATACTGAATATTAATTTTGAGACACGTTTTAGATAAAAGATTCTCAAAGTCCTTCTCCACATAAAGGGTTGGAGTAAAGTGAGCTTTGGCCACAAAGATATATGATTGGATAAATAAATAATAATTTGATACAGCCTTATTATGCCTTTATCTTTTCTAAGTAGAGTCGTGGCTAGCTTTTACTATCTCAATCATATATTTTTGGTTAAAGTGCATTTGACTATATTTTAATTTCACTGGAATTTCTCTAGCGGTAGATATTAACTGTGAAAACATTAGTCCAATTTATCTATGTTTATGACTTTTCTCTGGTCAAACATGTCAACCGTTTGAAAAATCCATATCGAAATTATTCACATACAATCTTTCAACATCCCAATTAAGTTATAATTGCTTGCTTCCTGCCAACTACATCGCGCCGCTCACAGGTGGAGTCCGAAGATGAAAGCTCCTCGAGCGACGACGACGTATCCTCAGCCACTGAGGTTTCCACCGACAGCGAATTCGCGGCCGAGGAGGTCGCTCCCCCTCCCGCTATTCTCGTCACCGAGCCCCCACCTCCCCCCAAACCTATCATAGAATATCCCCTCAGCAGAACCAAATCAGCTGGCGGGCTAGCCACCAAACGAGCTTTAGAACTAAAGAGGAGATACCTCCTCGGCGAACCTTCGCCACCCGCTGTCAGAAAATCTGATTCGACCTCCCAATTGGACACGAAGTTCGAAGCCTTCAGATCTACTATAACGGAGTTCCAGAAACTTCTCCACCCTGCAACTACAGCCAATCAGAGTCCTGTCGTCGCTTTCCAGACAGAAGAAAAGAAAGCCCAACCTATGCCCGACATCATCAAAAATCTGTGCGACGATGCTCCTGTTGACTTACTGTCGAGAGAGTCTATAAAAGCCGTGAATAAAGAATGGAGAGAAGATACTATAAAGGAGAAGGAACAAGAGCTGGATTCAGATTCTTTATCGGATTCCTCTCACACAGAAACAGCGCCGAAGTCAGTACCTAGAGTAGAAGTCCACGACGAAGGAGGGGAGCTGATACAGCTGGATAGTTTAACCATTATAAATAGCACGGAAGACACGGAGGACAAAGCGTCAGGGACGGCGACAGCCACCGGTCCGACCGTAGTTGCTGCTGAATCAGAATCATCAGAATCATGCAGGGATGCGACAACACTGGCGCTCACGGAGACTGAACTCTCCGATTGGGCAGCAGAGAGCGCTGTACTAGACGAATGCCTCGACGACAGCAAACGCAACAAACCTAGAAAACTGAGCGGCTTGAAAACCGTGCACGACGCCAAAAATATATCCACAATATCCTCACATGTCTGCGGCAAGGCGAGCCCGGAGGCCGTGGTCTATTCTAACGCGTTGGAGCATTTCGAGTTCGCCGACGAGGGCGACCAGGACCCGTCGATAGAGACCCCGGTTACCCCCCGAAACGAGGGTTATATGGAGCTCGTGGACGAATACGACCCGTATTCACCCAGCAACGATAGGTCCATGTGTTTCATCGAGAGAACATGCTCCGAAACCGTCGTTAAACCCTGTCTGGCTGCATCCGAAGTTGTAGAAATAGAACCGGTCATAGAAGTCAAAACGCCAGAAACTAAACCAGAAGCACCGCTGACTACACCTTTAGACAATGAGAAACTTAGCGAAACGGTCGATCCTGTTGAAGACAATAAAGACTCCCTGTCACCGGATATGATAATAGACTCTCTTTCTCTCTCGGAAATCTCACCGCCTCTAGAAAAGGACGAAAAGCCTGAAATCGAGTCTGAATCCCCACCACTAGCTCCCGAAACACCAAAGACGCCGAACGAAACGAATTCCCTTTACAATTCTAATACACCAGTTCCGTTCGCGACGCCCTGTTTGCGGGTATACTCGCCAGCCATATGTAGGTCCGCTAGTGATAACATCAACCTGTCCTATTCGAGAAGCACCGATTCGCCATCCCGGAGTATAGAGCTATCTGTTTCTATAATGCTAAGCTCGGGGTCCGTGTCACCGGTCAGCCCTGTGCCACTAAACACGACAGACAAAGTCCAAGAGCTGAAGCGGGAGCGTGAGGAACAGACCGAGGTGGTACGGAGATTGGTCCTAGAAAGGCTAGGGTGTGGCCCAAGGTTGAATAGAAAGTCCACGCGACGCACGAAGATATCCCCTTGTTCGAACGTCCCACCGCCGGTACCGCCGCCTCCTACACTCCCGGCGCCGCCGCCTCTCCCTCCCCCGCCGGAAATCCCCCCTCCCCCGCCCAGACCGGCACCCCCCCTCATGCAAGTCACCCCCTCCTTCTCAGACCCGGAGCTAGCGAGGGAGCGACGTAGGAAAAGCATCATGAAGAGTATATCCAACTATTTGAATCGACGGCTTGGACCACGGCAGAAGGTATTGTTTTTGAACTTGTTTCTTTTTGGGGTATCATTTGTTAATAATGTAAATAATCGAAGTAGACGAAGGTGGCAGTTTAATATTAGATGGGGTGTCCAGCAATTGGCAATTGTAGTTAGACCACTGTTAATTATATTCGAATCACTTATTGCATAAGAATAAAAACGAAATAAAATACTAAAATATTAAATAATGTATAATAATGTATTTTGCATTTGGCAGATATTTCTTACTATTCCCTCTTTAAATCAAATTTGTTTAGTTGTCATTAAATGAACATTTCTAAAAAAGTTTTTTTGCCTTCGTTTAGTTTGAGACTGATTTACTTATAATCTAGCTTGAGTTACATAATCTTCTTATTAATTTGTGTGCTATTTCCATATTTGTTTTCACGAACCAAAGAATTTTGTTGTCATTTTTTTTAAGTCATTATGAATAGGAACATATTGAGAGACTTATGTTATTTCAGTTCAGTTTCATTCACATTACCAATCTGTGTTTTTTTTTTTGCAAATCAGTGTCTGAAATGTATTGTATGTATGGATGTTATTTGAAATGACCAAATTTACCCTGTCTTATCTAGTTATTTAACGTACGCCTAACAAATAAGACCAAGTTTCCTTTTTTTTTTGAGGATGTTTCTATTCTTATGCTCAAAAACACATAGTCGAGGACACCCTGACAGTAGACTAACACACGTTGATTTTGCAGTGGTATTCGGAGCCGGAGCTCTCGTCACATGTAAGGAAACAAACTACGTGTCGTGGCATGCTCGCAACGCGACTAGCACGACACACTGTTGCTACCGATAAAGACTTTAATGAAAAGTCAAATGTCACCGGCGATGTGTCGTGCTAGCCGCTCTGATCGCTATGTGCACGGCTTGCTGTGATGTTGGATAAAAAATAGTCTATACCACGCGCCATATATATCTGCCTAAAAGTTCATTACTTAATACTCAGTTTTGACGCATTTTTTACATTACTCCCGGATTGTGCTCGAATCGCTTAACGGTATAGTGCCTATTCAATTATTGGAATTATACCTTTATAGTTTTTGTGGTACTAGTCGTGGCAATGAACTTTTAGGCATAGTTAGGCGGCGAAAGGTATACATGTCGATTGAGTGAGACAAAACAAGGTGAAATTTGTCGTTACCGGGAAAAAACACACTCAGTATGTCGCATACGCGTGCTGAAGAAGGTTTCGTACAAATTTAAAGGCCAGCAAAAATTAACTTTGTGCTTCATAGAAATTCTAGGACAGAATTGTTTTCGAGGTGTCGTCTGAAAAACGTTTTGCCGTCGACCGAGCTGATCGAAGTCGTTTTCGCTCTTGAATATTGCGTGAATGTAAAGCATTTTTTGATCAGCTAAAACCGATTCTGCCTCAATAGGTATAAGGGAGACCCTTACTTATGAGTCCTTACTTCTTGCATATCATAACTCGATGGCAACGCAAAGTGCATGAGTTTGCTCTTGTTTTACATAAAAGCTGTAAGTAAAGTACAAACTTATGTTTTCTGGCTTTTAAGGCACAGAGTTCTCTGTACGCGTGTCTCATTGGCACTTTTAAGGATGAGATCAAAGGTAAATGATCAGAAAAGTCGGACTAATTTTTTATCCAACGTCAGTCACGTGGTCGTTTTGACCTTTAGTCGCTATATCAATGGGCTGCTGTTTATAAAGGCGTACAACTTATAGAGCTGGGGTTTGTATAAGCGAGATCGTCATTTCCTCTCGATCTACAATTCTAAACAGAAGTAATTATAAGATGAATAGTAATGGGAGAGCTGCTTATAAATGACTGAACATGAAAAAATAAATCATCAGTGTCAGTTGAAAAAAAGAAATGTAAGAGAATGTAATGTGCATTCGGTCTCTTTCTAGAAAAATTAAATTAAGTATGGGCTTTCTATGGTCGGCGTGTCATAAGATGTCATATGTCACGTCGGATCTCTGTCTAACTGACAATTTAGAAGGTATTATCTAATAATGTCTTCAACTTTCGTGATTTTCCCTCATAGTCAAAATACCTAGCACAGGACTTATCACGCCAAAACACACGAGTAATATTTACCTCGACGTTTCGGCAACATAACAGTGGCCGTGGTCACGAGTAGACTGAAGTGTGGGGTGTCAAGTCTTCGAACTACCCGCACTTGATCACAAATAGTACCGGCACTACTCGTGTGTGTGTTAGCGTGATAAGTCCTGTGCGTGGTATTTTGACTATAGGTATTATCTTGTCTTATTTCATCATCATCATCATCATCCCAGCCTATATACGTCCCACTGCTGGGCACAGGCCTCCTCTCAGAGCAAGAGGGCTTGGGCCATAGTTCCCACGCGGGCCCAGTGCGGATTGGGAACTTCACACGCACCATTGAATTGCTTCGCAGGTTCGTGCAGGTTTCCTTACGATGTTTTCCTTCACCGCAAAGCTCGTGGTAAATTTCAAATGTAATTCCGCACATGAATTTCGAAAAACTCAGAGGTGCGAGCCGGGGTTTGAACCCACGACCCTCTGTTTGAGAGGCGATAGGTCAAACCACTAGGCCACCACGGCTTATTTATGGTTTAAGATATTTATTTTCTCAAAAGATTTACAAAAAAATCACTTATAGAGAAAAACAATATTAATTTAACTTAAATCTAGGTAAGAGAGGGTACCACACAAACATGGTGAAGAAAAATCTATGAACTAAAGCGGGTAGGTGGTAATGACGAGAGCAACACAAGTACTTTATGTATGATAATATAAAAAAAAACTTCCTCAATTCGGGGATCTTAAACAATTAAGATATGTATGAAAAAAAGATTAAGCTTCTTGACAGTTCCGATGAGGAGGATGACGCCTATCACTGCCATAACCTAATATGCGCGGTTAACTCTAGCAACAATTCCTTACAGACTAAGCCGAGGGGATTTACGGCTTCTAGCCACAACGGCGCCTCGAGCATTTAGGCCGTGTCACATATTCATCTTATTGGTTCTGTGGTCAACTTTTTTTTTTACGTACTCTTAAGAGGGGCAGACGAGCTATATAAGTTGTACACCTATACTTTATGTTTATGTTGTTTACGACACTTGCAATGTATGGTTGGCTACGTGAATGTAGGGTGCATGCGTGGTACTGTTGTCCCATAGATTAAGGGGCATGATTCAGTCTTGTGCTGTCCTTGTACTGGGTTGTGTCAGGTTTCTTCAAAATGTCTGGGCTGTAGTGGCAATGTTTGGCACTGCCTTGTCTTAAAATAATACCCATGTACATAATTGAATGTATAATACGTGGTATTTAAAAATATCCAGTATGATAATGAGGGCTAAAAGACAGGCGAAGTGTCGCTAGATGGCGTTAGTGTTGTGAGGTTTTTTGACGTTACGGTCTTAAACGGTCGGTAACGTCAAAAAACCTCATGATACTTAACGCCATCTGGCGGTATTTCGCCTATCATTTAGCCTTCATTGGGTAGTATCCTGGGTAAAAAAACTACCCGTTATTATTAAATTTTTTCGCATCTTTTACCGTACTCGGTGGTAACAACTGGGAATGTTTTTCCCATTTGTTACCACTAAAGTAATTGGTTGTATGTATACTGGGAAAAATCCCAGTTGTTACCTCCAATTCGTTTAGTGGTAACAGCTCGGAAATTTTATTCCCATTAGTTACCAATGGTAAAAGATGGGGAAAAAATTCTCACCTGTAACAAATTGGTGGTAATGGGTTAACCCTTTTTTAGGATACTAGCCATTTACCCCACATATTTTCTTAAAACTTCTATGAAAACTTACTTCTAATTTACTTCCCTGTCTTCTGGATTTTATGTATGACTATTTGTGGTTTGTAATACGTGTTGTTTAGACGCGTTGTCTCTCGTTGTCTTGTGAAACTTTATTGGATGTGTTGTTTGTACGCTCAGATTATCGCTATGCCAAGTTTTCTTTGCACGCAGAACTTTTGTGCATATTTTAAGCTATTTATCTCTGTTTTTTTAATAAATTAGGCTTTAACGCTCGAATTCTCCCACCTTATCTCCTTTTAATAGTTTATGCCGGTCGACAAAATAGTGAATACTAAAACTGTCTTTTAACTGAATATCTGTGTATTTTAAACAAGTTTCTTTGTCTGTAATATCAATTTCTCAGCTATGTTTCGTCGACAATACCGCCTAGTTAGCGCACTATGTTATACGAGCGATTTTAGTTTACACATCTGACTGATCGGTTATTTATTTATCAATAAAAATTACAGCATTACAGTTACAAAACTAATGCACTGTAAAATTCAAATTATGCATAAGAAAAACATACAAAAAAAAACTAATTAGGGATTTTTGAACGTCCGTCTACACTACACACTCCGGCCAGAAGTCGGAGCGCAGAAACATCTGCTGGTGCTTGGCAGGCACTTGGCGTCTAAGGGGCTGTTTCACCATCCATTGATAAGCGTTAACTGGCGGTTAGGTGTGATGCCGTTTCTATTTGTTTTGTTCGACCGTTGGTTAACGTTAATCAATAGATGGCGAAACAGCCCCTAAATGAGCTGAAATTACTAGCCCTTTGAGACTCGAGCAGGATGCACTACCACAAACTACAACGCAAAGTAAGGTCACTGACCACTGCCGTCAATTTTAAACATCAGCAAAAAAGCTTGCCTAAACAGAACATTCAATCAGTCAGAACATACAGTCAGCATAAAAAGCCAAAAAAGAAAACAACAAAAGATAAACAACATTTTCAACCAGAGCATATTTCATGTTGTGGTCTATTTTTTCTTCTGTTTCACATCAAGTGAATCGAACAGATGAAATAAGAATTCAAGCACTATGGAATTTGCGATAGCTTTATATTTTGCCACAAAAAAAAGCAGGGAGCGATAGGTGTGTAGAAGAAATCTTGTCGTAAAAATATGATACTTTCGTACATTATGGTTTGACAGCTACAATTTTCTATAATATATCTTTTTGAGATTGCTTTTTTATACTGCTTCCATGTTTGTGACAATGCGTGCACTGTCTAAGAATAATATAGTAGGGGAACAAAAGAGGCTCTTGGGACAAAACTGAGTGTGATTTATCGTTAATATTTTAAAAGCATGTTAGCAGTTTAGCTGCGGTTTTAGTGCATTGTTTCTTTCTCAAGAGGTACCTCTGAAGAGGTACTCTGTACAGAAAGAGACATATGTATGTATAAATATTTCAAAAAATCACTAAATCCAATTTTCAACCGTATTCATTTTTTTCTTCGCTAAACATTTGCTATATATATTTCATAATAATATAAAGTATTGGTCAAATACTCTATTTTACAATAGTTTAAAAAAAACTTGCCACTATTATTGTTGTAGAGCATACAGACTCCGAGCCCATGCTTCCTTTAGTTCCCTTCGGACTCGTGCTAAACCCGAGCGCGGGTAAGTAACTCGACCGCGCGTGCCCCCCAGGATCCCCCGGCGAGCTGCTACGCCGCGCACAAGTCGACGGGCACCCTACTGGAGCCACCGCCGGTCCCGCCGCCGCCGGCGCGCTACTGTCCGCCGGAGCCCTGCCCCGCGCGACTGCCAGGTAACAGAGGGCGCGCCAAAGTTCGCATAGTTTTCGCGAGTCATAATGTTGTTTGGCCGAATTATTGTTTGTCATATATATTTTTTTTAATTGTCATCCTATTAAAAACTGTACGTTGCGTTCTTAATTAAAATCCACAGCAATCTATTAGGCGTTTAAAAGATTCAACGGAAATGTTTGTCAAGAATAATGTCATCTATGTAAATCCTGTAATGTAGCTCTGTTCATAGAAAGTTAACTCATTTGCTACACATCGTTACATCAGTTCATATTTTGTAACAAACTTAACGAAACTCCATTCGTGAATAATAAAAACACATACATAACAATTATTTTCGGTTACTCCATGTTTAATTTTTGTTATCATATTTACCATAAACCGCGGTGACTGATGATTTTAAAATGTTTGAAATATTGACGAAAAGAAAATCAATGGTGACATCGACTATCTAGGAATACCAAACACGAATAAAAATGGTCTATTCCGCACCCTTTTGTTCGTACTGCAAACTACTCACATTTGTCCTCTTGTTGGGAAAATGGGAAATATTCCCAATATGTGCACAGTTGAAAAAAGATGCAGACACGAGAATTGGGTAGTTTCTTGGGTGAAAAAAATATTCTATTCAATCCTCAGCTTGATTATCAGAAAATATTGCATACATATTTTTAATTTTGTCAATCAACTGAAATAGGACAAATATGAAGCGCATCAAAGTTTGGGAGTGCTAAACAGTAACGTTAAAGTTAAGTGGCTTAAAATAACGCACGGCTGTCACGTGGAACTTTAAGTGGCTTAAAGTAACGCATGGCGTCACGTTACGCGGAACTTTTACCTGGCTAAAAGTAACGCACGGCGTCACGTCACGCGGAACTTTAACTGACAAAGTCTTCATAATTTTTGGTTTAATAGTCAAAAGAAAAAAAATGTCCAATATGTTCTGATAATCTAACTGACGGCGATTAATTAAATGTTTTTGAAGCACTAGGTTATTGGGAATATAATACCTATCCCAAAGAAAAATTAGTGAGCTTGTCACCGAACTAGGTTCACAGGCCTTATTGTCCGATTGTGTGTCACGCACTCGAAAACACGATCGTTTTCACCACTTCTTTCTGTCACACAGTATGAGATGAGAATAAAAAGAGATGGTGAATGCAATCGCGAGTACCATAACGTTAGACAAGGCCACAGTTTGTAGTATAAAGTCACCACGGTTTTGCTTCGTTATGATTTGCGCACGCGTCACACGTAACACGACTAACAGCAGGCCCGCCGGAGGATGCGGACGAGCGGGACGCGATGCAGCTCTGGTTCGAGGCGCGCTGGGCGCGGCTGGTGGCGCAGAGGCGCGCGCGCGACCCGCGGCGCGACGCGCGGCTCACGCGGCTCGAGCGCCGGCTGTCGCGCCCGCTGTCAGGTAACACCGGCCACAGCGACCAACAAGACGTGTGTTGTGACGCGGCGCAGCTCTGGTTAGACGCGCGGTTAGTGGCGGCTCACGCGGCTCGAGCGCCGGCTGTCGCGCCCGCTGTCAGGTAACACCGGCCACAGCGACCAACAAGACGTGTGTTGTGACGCGGCGCAGCTCTGGTTAGACGCGCGGTTAGTGGCGGCTCACGCGGCTCGAGCGCCGGCTGTCGCGCCCGCTGTCAGGTAACACCGGCCACAGCGACCAACAAGACGTGTGTTGTGACGCGGCGCAGCTCTGGTTAGACGCGCGGTTAGTGGCGGCTCACGCGGCTCGAGCGCCGGCTGTCGCGCCCGCTGTCAGGTAACCCTGGCTAAAGCGACGCAATCCTCAGGCATCAGGAAGAGATGCAGCTCTGGTTAGATACGCGGTTGGACGCGGAGAGACACGCGACTCATATGGCTTGAGCGCCGTCGTTGCGCCCGATGACAGGTAAAAATATAAAAAAAAAACATTGAAATGGCGATATCCATACTACAACATTTAGTATGTATGTAAGTATGCCACAGCTTTTGCTATATACAAAAATTTGTATATACTTTGTAAATAATATTTTTTTCATCGTCATTTTTTAATCCCTTTTCTTTTTCGTTCACTCCTCATTCCTAGACAAGAAGGTTACTTACAGATACAAAATTCAATATTTTTACGACGATTGCTTTCTTAGGCTTTCTTAGAAGCAAGCTCAATATTTTGTGCTTTTGATCATCAAGTTGTATGAAGCTTACCATATAATTTGCAGTTTCATTACGAATCCAAACATGCTGTTCTCGCTAAATCTTGACGACATAAATACTTAGGGCAAAAATCTTAGTTGATATTAAAATTATATGTTATTCTAATTTTGGTAAATATTACAAACTGCCAATCGATTTCGTGGTAATTTTCACGAAATGGACAAACGCCCATCATTTTATTTGTGTACAATATATTTTTTTAATCACATATATCAAAGTATATTTATGATAATAAAGTCAAACTGCCATTGTGTAAAACAGCATACAAACAAAAGAAGTTTTACTTTGTCACATTGTCATACGTCCGTGATTCCCCTGAACTTATTGCGTACAGCCGAGGTAAAGATATCTTTACACTTATGTACCTAGCATAGATGTCGCTAGCGTCGCTGCTTAAGTGACTAAGTAAGAAACACAAGCTGAGATATGAGGTGCATAGGGAAATTCGTGTCGGTACCGTTGACCATCAGTGGTGTAGCGGTATAGCACGCGGTACGGATTACCGAGGACCTGGGTTCGATTCCCAGTGATGGTCTTATTTTTCTGTTTTTTCTGTGCATCTATATTTCAGTTTGTATTTAAAATTACTTATGTACCTACTTTGTTAGTAGGTATGCCTTTTGGCAATTTCAAACAGCAACAACGACGAGGCAGTAAATTGTAAAGATATCTTTGACGTGGTCCCTCTCACTCAGCGGGAGACGGAAAGATAATAAGTTCGAATTTTGCACTTCGTAGTACAGTCACCAGCACCAATATCTCACACAACAAGCGTCCATAAATATCTGATACGATTTCGGGTTAATCAAGTGGTCAACCGCATTAACTCACCTAAAAATCATTTGGGTAAATTTGCAGATAGTCGAACACGTAATCGGTCTATGAAGCAACTCGTCAGAAAATTATTTCGTCTACTGTCATATTATCAACTCGTCATAAATACATGTGGTCTAAATAGCTGGTCGCGAACAAAGCAACTCGGTGTGGAGTGTTGTGCAGGATATGAAATATAATTTTGTAGAGTAAGTGTTTTTTATAAAATGTGTTAGTTTCAAATTGCCTTTAGATAAATAAAGGAATACTAACAACAACAATAACAACAATCTTTTTTTGACTTATATGTCGGTATTATATATATATATGACAGTTTCCGCTTCATCTTTTAATTGAATGACCGCATCTTCAAATACTTCTTTGACAGGTTGAAAAGTTTTGCAGACCTGATTTTTACAAGTATCCATGATGGTGTCGATATGGTTTTGACCCAGATTTTTCCGGCAACTGTGTACAGTTGAACGTTTAATAGTCTTTTTATCCTCACTTAATGTAATAGATGAACTAGATTCATTTCTAGCCACGCAACGCTATGATGTTCCGGGGCGCAAGGACGTGTCAAATATTATTGCACGCTCCGCTGTGGCAGATATGAATACTGGTGACTGTACAGGGTCTGTTGCACATTGGGTCGCACGAGGGTGTACGTAAAGTACTGATGGAGTTCCAATTGTCTATAGCGGAGCAACAGGCGGCGACGGTAGCGGAGCTGGTGCAAGTCTCCGCGCAACGGGACGCGCACCAAGCCTTAATGGCTGCCGACAGGTCAGTGCCCTTCGTTTACAACCCCCTGTCGCAATAGGAGGGGTGTTATAAGTTTCACAGCAATATCTATCTGTTTCAACGTAGTTCTCGGATGCGGTTGTTGCAAGTTCCAAGCTTTTCATTAACTTGCCCTGTTTATTTATTTGTTTGAGTCAAATCTTGGAAGCTAAATTTGACCCACTTTCAGTGGTCCGATCGACTTGAGACTTGGCATACTTATGTAAATCTGGTGACAATACAATAATCTGGTAGTGAAATCCTGGTAGACCGGCCAGGGTCCTCTTCGCAGAACGGAACTCAACGGTTAATGGCATCGACTTGAAATTTGGTACGGAAATGTAGCTTGGATGACAATGCAAGTACATTCAACAAAAAGTACAGTCAGCAAAAAAGCTTGTATTAAAAATGAAATTTTTAACAAAAACTTATTTTTACATTAAGGTGAATTTCGTCGCGATAGTTCTTAGCTAGGCTATGTTTTTGAGATATTGCTCTTTGGAGTTATAATGTCGGGGGTATTTCTACTTGTTTAAGTTGGTTATGTTAGGTTATATTATAAGTATTATAACCCACTTCAAATAGATTCTGGTTCCGTCGTATACGTAAATGATCACGAAAATGTCTCAAGTTTGTATCAGAATTGGAAAAACAAAATTGAATGGTTCAACTCACGGTTAGACCTTTTCGGATTTTTTTTATCAAGAGTGAGTGCGTTCACTATAGTCAACGGCCGTTATGAAGTAAATGCTGTCCCATTGCAAAACTATAAAGTTTCTGAATATTAACAATATGAATCATAGACAAAATGCAACGCTTTCTTTTTGCGAGCGACGGAGTATGTATACCATTTTTCTTCCAACTATGCTTTAATTTCATCATAACCGCACTAAATACCCAGCACAAAGCGGGACTTTTCTGCTCTAGAGCAGAAAAAATTTATGAAAATCCTTTATTGCCTTGTTTTAGATTCTTTTTTAATTGCACCACCAAAGAGGTAACAAGTATTTTTGTTATAAAATTAGCCTGCATAGTGTAAAAAGTCCTGGCGCCCATCCGAAATTTGACAGATCGCTGGTAAAAATATCTGCTACTGGCTACTAACTCTGCCAAAAAAAAGTAAGAAATTAAAAATAAAACAAATTGGCGGGAACCTTGCGATTTTCCGTGGTCATTTTTTGAGAGTGCAAATGTAAACTTACAAAAATGGAATCATCGAGTGCTAGTGACATTTCTTTCCTATTAATTGTTTAGCATGAGTTTTTTTTTTCTACTATTCCTGTAATAGTTGAAGGAAAAGCAGATTATGCCCTCGCATTAAGTAATTGCTGACGCTCGGGCTCCAAATCGGCACTCGGTGCAATAATAAATAACTTAATGCTTGGTGCAACAATCTACTATTTTTCAATGGTTGACATTAACAATAATCAGGAACTTCATGGTTGTGCAATGTGTCAGGATTGACTTCTTAGCTGCCGGGAACTTTAGGGTGGAGCCCCTGCATTCTAACTACATCCGCATGCGGGGTGCAGTTAGTTATGCGTCTTTTTTTTTTTTTTTTTTTTTTCTGCCAACAAACTGTCATGCATTTTGGCAGATAATTTCTTTAAACAATGTATTCTGTTATGTGAGAAAAAAAAAGGATGTTTCCTTAAAGTGAAATCAACTAACTACAGGATTTAAGGCATTTTCCCTTCAGGGTCCATGAATTTTTTGCATCCTGTATATTTAATATTTTTTTTTCGTCAAAAACTTATTAAACTATATCTATCAGGAGGCGTAGTACCGCCGGCAGCAGCGTCGGCGACTAAACATCGGGCCGGCACGGCCGTCGAACCCCATGCACCACGCTTAGGCCTATCCTACTGTCAACATGCTAGCCTCGCCGCTTCGGGAAACTTCGGGAAAGCTCGGGCGTCGTCGCCAGCGCAGGTTCCTTTAACAATTTCAATGATGAATGTAAGAACGACCCCGTTATACATTGTGTTCAACATATGGCTGGCGATTTTAAAACAGTATGTTATTATTGTATGCGTACAATTATATCATGTATATTTTTAGTTGTCTATATGACATTATAACAAAGTTACTTTAAAAAAAAATCAGTTTTACAAGTGTAATAAAAGCAAAGGATCCTTAAGGCCCAAGATTCATTTTTATCGAGTATTCTTTATTTTGTCGCGTGATTAGATGGAGAAGACTTTTATATACTTTAGTTTTTATTTAGTGAAATTTTGTCTTTTACTCATTAAATTTTAGTACAATGTCTTGTTTAGTTGAAGCTGAACAAATGGCGGAAGCCGCGGTATATCACAAGCTAACAGATTATGTTAGATGAAGTATTTTAAATACCTAACACATTTTATGTGCAGTCTTATTTAGAAATATGGTCATTACTTTAAAAAAAACTTGTACCACAAAATCGGTAATTTTTCTAAATGAACTTTAGTCATGATGTGCAGCGGTGGTGTAGCGGTATAGCATACGGCACGGAATGCCGAGGACCTGGGTTCGATTCCCAGCGCTGGTCTTATTTTTCTGGTTTTTCTGTGCATCCATATTTCAGTTTGTATTTTCGATTTAGTCATGAATCAGATTTTTCTTAAACTAGTGACGAGATTTATGTATTTTTGGACTGGACTGCACTTATCTTTAATTTTATTGATTGATCTTCCAAATATTTTGAAGTTTTGAACTTTATTTGTAAATCAAAGTAAGTGTGTGCAACTTGATAGTTGCAAAAAAAAGGTTGTGACAGACCTTTGCTTAGTCTAGATTTTAGTTAATTCTCGACTTCTTTTCTTCTAAGAACAGATAGAAAGTTGAAGAATTCAAATCGAGATAGGTTAATTTATTTCTTATCACACAGACGAATTATACCGTCTTTTTATAGCAATCTTTTGTGTACTGTAGCATGGTCTCTGTAGATTCCTCCGCTATATTTCAGGAAGTTATTAACTTATTAACCAATAGTTTCACCTACTGCTGGATACAGGTCTCCTCTCAGCACGAGAGATGTTGATCATGAAGGAAGGCTAAATATTGAACATTTCACGAGTCAAATCTACCGAACATCAGCTAAATAATGTGTATCTTAATCAATATTGACGTTGTGAGAATCATGATACTAAATATGAATGAAAACCTTTTTATTTTTAGTGGTTGAAATTGTAATGATCCGGTTGAGTAGAAAAATATGTACTACAGATGTACTGAATAATATTTTTGTGTCGTATTTAGTCGGATAAGTACGTATTTATCTTGCTATCTCTATTAACTTCAGTAAGCTAGTTGCGAAAGCAGGATACGAAGGAACTTTTCCAAAAGTTATTCGGGCATTTTTACTTTAAATGGCGCTACATAACTTTTTTCAGAATAAGGTCATTCTGGATTCTCTTTACTCAGAATCACGATTACTATTGATTTAAACGGAGAAAAAAAGTGTCCCAATTTTTTTTTGTCAGTTGTGTGACTTTTTTTTTCACATAGTTTATATGGGTCGTTACGAAATGGACACAAAATTTTTATGGAAAATTGGGGACGTTTTTTTTTTCTTCGTCAAAATCAATAGTGCTCGTGATTCTGAGTACGGAGAAACCAGGATTACCAAATTCAGAAAAAAATAATTAAGTTGCATCATTTATAGTAAAAATGCCCATTCATTCACTACATCTATACCTGTGCAACGCTTCAAAGATATGTACCACAGGCTCTCGTTCCAACATAATAAGCACGCGGTATATATTTTACAGTGGTCCGATATACATATACATATTTTTGAACTTGCCTTGTATATGATTTTTTCTAGATATTTTCATGATTTCAATTTATATATTTACTGTCCAGCTAACTAAGAGGTGGTCGATATGTCACAAAGCCCACTAGTGGGTAAACGGTGTGCTAGATATGCCAAATGAGTATATTTATATCGTGTAATTATATTATATGTATACATTTAGGGGTAGAAATTATTACAAAGGAGATCTTAGTGTAACTTAGAATTAATTGCACATTTCTTATATTTTTAATAAGGCCAACAAACTTTTCAGCTTTGCTTTTAATGTTGTAAGATATATTTTTATAAGTAATCCGTTCAAAAAATTACAGCTAACATATTTTTATGGAACAAAAAATAATCAAAGTTTTAAGATTGGTTTTTTGGAATCTTTTTGTATTTTTTACTTCAATTCCAAATTTTTACTTTTACGGTCATCCCGTAAAACCTAAATTGAAAATACAAACTGAAATATAGATGCACAGAAAAACCAGAAAAATAAGACCAGCAGTGGTGTAGCGGTATAGCACGTGGCACGGAATGCCGAGGACCTGGGTTCGATTCCCAGTGCTGGTCTTATTTTTCTGGTTTTTCTGTGCATCAGTTTGTATTTTTTCAATCAATGTTTTTTTACTGTCTCACAGAGTGCATAATATGATAAATTAGGCCTAGTATCACAAATATATAATTTTAAACGTATTTTGTCGCATTTTTTATATTTGCGCCTTGCGTCTACAAAAAACTTACATAAAAACTTGTTTTGCGGTATTTAGTAAAAATTGCAAGCAATATAGTGCTGTAAAGCTGAAATTTTTTTTATATGACACCAAGTGAGTCTCCTGAACCAGAAATAACACCAGCAGTGGTGTAGCGGTATAGCACGTGGCACGGAATGCCGAGACCTGGGTTCGATTCCCAGTGCTGGTCTTATTTGGGTTTTTCTGTGCATCAGTTTGTATTTTTTCAATCGTTTTTTACTGTCTCACAGAGTGCATAATATGATAAATTAGGCCTAGTATCACAAATATATAATTTTAAACGTATTTTGTCGCATTTTTTTATATGGCCTTGCGTTGGGCCTATAACAGATTTACTAAAAGCTACAAAAAAACTTACATACCTTTAAAAAGTGCATTTAGTTGTCATCAAATTGCAAGCAATATAGTGCTGTAAAGCCAACTTTTTTGTACGACTGGATGGCAAACGAGCAAGTGAAATGTAATGCAACTTGCAACACCAGGGTATTGCAGACGCGTTGCCAACTACTAAGATGGGATACCTCACGTGCCAGTAATTACCGGCTGTCTTACTCTCCACGCCGAAACAACATGCAAGCACTGCTGCTTCACGGCAGGAATAGCGAGCAAGATGGTGGTAGCAATCAGGGTTGCAAAATGCAGTTTAGTTTGCAAAAAAAAGTGCAAGTTGCACTTGCGACCGTAACCAACGAGTTTGTAGAAAGGGACAAAGCATTTGTTAGTTAACATAGGCTTGTTAAGTTTTATGAATAAGGGGGATAGTGTTTAGCGAAGAGAAAATTTAAATCGGTTGAAAATTGGATTTATAGTGATTTTTTGAAAAATCTATATACCTGTCTCTTTCTCAAACGCTTTTCTCTATGCAGCAAGTATGGCGGTACTGGCGTGTGACGTCACATGCCAGTATGTCTCTCTATCTAATCTTGAATTTCAAACCTTTATAACTTTGTTATTTGTAAAGGTAGCTTAAAAATTGTTTTTCTATTCGATAACAGGCATTGTGTAGTTTTAATTTATAAAACATATACAAAATAGTCAAATACCGTATTTTTCTTGCAAGTCTAAACTCGGCTTTAATTGCTACTTATAATGCAAATTATCATTAGATAGATAGACTATCTATAAGTGGCGTGCTCAGGCAGCGTTAGGCACTATACCGGCTGTGGCCTGTAATACGAGCAAAAAATTAAAACGTAGATCGTTCTCGTCAAACTGAACAACATCAGTTCAGCGACTTTCTAAAATAATGGAGTCTGAATTTTCTTTTTTTCATACAAATTAAATACTGCTATCAATGTACGCCATCCTAGAACACAACTGACGTCGCCTGTCACGCTACAAAAATCAAGCATTTTGCTTTATTGCTTCTTCGAATAAACTTAAAAGTGTAATAAAAATTAGAAAACGAATTATTTTTAAAAGTCGCTGAACTAATGTTGTTCAGTTTGACGAGGACGATCTATGTTTTAATTTTTTGCTCATATTACAGGCCACACCCGGTATAAACACTAGGCAACACTAACACTACCTACCCTTACGGTTAGTTTATTGAAATAGTCGTTACTTTGCGCAGGTCAATATGAATGAACTATAAAAATGACTGCGATAGCTATAGTTTGCGCGGAATAAATCTGGATAAAAGTGCATTAACACCTGTCTACCAATGTACACCATTTTCCCAAACGATATGATACAAAATCTATGACAATTATCGCAAATACGCCTCACCTTGCGTATCGTAGTAGAAGGAGGGGTGATCGCGTGATCTTGCAGATGTGACAAACATTTCTACACTACTTACTTTTTTAAACATTACATTAGATGAAAAAAAGAGCTTAATTGAAATGAAAAAGTTTATTTAAAAAACCCAGTATTTATGATAACTCGTTTTATTGCTACATTTATTTATTGATTTATTTAATAACATACATATCATCCGCCTCCATTATCGCTCAACCTACAAACTCAATCAAATCAAATAAAATAACTGACAAACTATTAAGTAACGAAAACAAAACAAATATAACACTCTTAACAAATTAAAATTTTAACAACAAAAAAGTGACACTCCCAAGTACGTATAACGCAAGCGCTTGCCGAACACGGAATGAAAACGAACGATGGTGACAGGCGACCCGGTTTTGCGCCCCTGCCACAAGGCGCTTGCAAACGTAGGCGCGTAGTGGGGTGAATCAACTTTTATCCAGATTTATTCCGCGCAAACTATAGGTACGTGTATGCAACATATGTGTGTCCATACAGCTCCTCCTCCATGCTGTAAGAACACACACAAATCACACATATCCAATTATCACCACCGCCACACTACAATGACCGCGTTTCGAACTCAAACGGAGTTCATCCTCAGAGAGTTTAGTCTAACATCTGGTGGGACGGTTCGTGTGATTTATGTGTGTTCTTATAGCGTGGAGGTGGTGGAGCTGCATGAACACACATTTGTTGCGTAGATGCAGCTATCGTAAGCTCGCGGGTGAGTAATTGTTTATAGTTCACTAGCTTTTGCCCGCGGCTTCGCCCGCGTGGAATTCGATTATCGCGCGCTGTCCCCTCGGGAAATGTGCATTTTTCCGGGATGAAAAGTAGCCTATGTCACTCTCTGGCCCATAAACGTATCTCTATGCCAAAAATCACGTCGATCCGTGGCTCGTTTCGACGTGTAAGACGGACAAACATACAAACATCATACACACGTGGACGAAATGATAATTTCTTAATTTCTGCTAACAAGGTAATCTCTAGCCAATATATTAAATTTTATCGACAAGTGACTAATGTCTTGTAAATATGTATTTAAGTCTAGCTATTCTAATATCATCTGTGGTTTTCAAACATAAGACCATGTTCCTTATGTCTTATTATGCCAAATAAGATTCAATGGTAAATTAATTATTTCTACAATACTCATACCCGATGTAATGAAAAAGAGAGGATTTTTTGTCGTTTTGTTCAATTTCCATTCATGTAAATAATCGGGATTAGAATATTATATATATACTAGCTATCCAGCGGTTTCGTTTCCGCGGAAACATAAACATGGCCAGCTCTCTATCTCGTAAGAATTTCCAAAAAAGTCTTTCTTAGTGCACCTCTATGACCCTTAAGGAATATGTCGGCCGCATTTCAAGTTTCTGGTTACGTTGATTTAGTCATTCAAAAATGTAGGTACTTTTTTATAATATAGTATCTACCAACTAATCAATGATATCACGTATATAAAGAGGTATATATATCTTGGGGCTCTGAGAATGCTATGTGCTTTTCACAACGTAAGCAAAACAGACAAAAAAACCTGCTTGTGTGTGCTTCAGCGCTCGGAGCACGATTTTCATTTTTATTGTGTACTACTTATGCCCGCGATTCGCTGTAATTATAGGTTATCAGCTAGTTGAAAAAAATATTCTAGCGGTGATTTAATACATTCTTGTACAAATTTTGACCACGTCCCGTTGATATTTTCCCTAGTGGCGTTATTGTCGGAGCTGCTAAGGTTGAAAACGCATTGATTCAATGTTTTAATGTTTATTTGGGCACAAACGGTACAATTTACTTACATAAGGTAACATTAGGTAACCAGTAAAGATCCCACCATTAGTTAAAGAATAGTACATTGTGTCTTAAGGGCGGTAAATAAGGAATTACGAACGAGAGTCTATTAGAAGCCCGAATTCGAAGACTGAGGGCTTTAATGAGTCGATGTTCGTAATTCTAGTACCGCCCGTGCGACATACAATGTTTTTCATCACATTTGCAAGTAAAATTTTATATTTGTAAAAGAAAGAATATAATTGTTCCAAATATTGGCGATACCTTAGGCTGTGCTCTTGGCAGCGTCGCCCTCTACCTCCCCCTCCCTCGCGCAACGTGCGTGTGCATGTGGTGGTCCATGTAGTCCTGCAGCAGCACCATCAGTACGGGCAATGACTCATTTACCGACCACGGGTTTCATGACAAGCACATTAAGGTCGAGGGTTTTATTTGGGGGGTTGCAACCAAGGTAGCCTGCATGTTACGACACTGTTTACGAGCAAGTGTGATGAAAAATAAATACTTATAAAGAGGGCAAAATTTGTGCAACCAAGAAACTAAACTTAACGCCTAACTAGATCCAATAGAGAAGTTTTAAACTTGAACTAGTAGTTAAATATATCGCTTTTAAAAAAAAGACATTTTAGCTACGGCAGGCTCTAGTAATAAACGAATTGCCCGCGTAATTGGTTCTAGTAAAAGGGACTTGGAATAAACAAATGTAGTGTAAATTAATCTCATGACATGACATATTCGCTAAGTTAAGGAACGTCGCCATATGTTTGAAAACTGTGACTAACACAGTATAAAAGAAATAAGTAATCTACATAGCACAGTTACTGTAATAGGGTATCAAATAGTAGAAAACAAATCAGAGCAGAGCGCTACCGTCTTTATAAATGCCACATTGTTCACGTAACACGCTTGGACATGTCAATTTTTTTTACGTAAAATTTTAGTGTCATTTTTCATTATTGTTCTGCTGTTTCATGTCATAGTTTACGAAAGCAGTGTGTGAAAGTGAGCTTGGGCAGGTGCGTCTGTAGATTACTTACTGGCTTCATACTGTGTTCATACTTCAATAAGTATGTAGATACTCGTAGATGTAAAATGTCATATATTTTTTGATATGCGAACGCGGCATGGTTATATATTGTAAATTATGGACTGACTGTTAGATAACTAACCGTCGTACTCAGAGATATTTGAGGGACACGAAACCGTTTGATTTAAGAATATTAAGAACACCTGCGAATGTTTTAAGTGTCAATTTATGACTGTGTACGGCGGTACGTCTTTTGCGAGTCTGCTTTTAACATACCAGTTACAAAATTAAACAGAGTTTAAACATATCCATCCATGGCTAGAGTGCGACGGTAAAGAGCAGAAATTCAATGAGAGACTGACTAAGTGGGGGGTACGGATTGGTTTCGGGGTGGCAAAAAACTGGCATGATTATTTGAATTATTAAATTACTATTTTGTATTGTTTAAGTCTGTGCGCTCGCTTCGTAACTGTCACGTTTTAAGTTTTAAACTTTCACGTTATTTACTCACAATAACGAGTCTTGTTATTCAGTATATATAGTCAGGTTCTATAACCACTTGGCTATTCGGACGTCTATTCGTGATACATCAATATTTAGGGGCTGTTTCACCATCCATTGATTAGCGTTAACCTTCGGTTAAATATGATGCCGTCTCCGTCTATTCGTACAAAACAAATAGAGACGGCATCACACCTAACCGCCAGTTAACACTAATCAATGGATGGTGAAACAGCCCCTTAGTCCCGTGTTTTTTATTAATACTGTATTTGTTTTAATGCAAACTGCTTGAACATGTCTAGTTTCTCGTTAATCTGTCTCTACTCTTTGTTATTGGATTCTAGTTCTGGAAATACTTGTGAACTGCGTACGTGGGCGTTCTCAAAAAAAGTGTACACTTTCTTTTTTTTAATTTTGGAAAAGATGTTTTTTTCTACTCAGAATCAAGAGCACAATGGATTCCGATAGTTTGCAAAAATGACGCCAAAATTGTCAGTTTTGTGACAAAACTGACTCATAAAATTTTGTTTGAAAAAATTGGATCATTTTTTTAAACGATCGCAATCGATTGTGCTCTTGATTTTGAGTAGGTTAAACCATATTTTATTGCAAAATAAAAAAGGGTACACTTTTTTTTAAACGCCCGTGTTTCGAATTGTTACCTGGTTGTTAAAAGATGCCTCGTAAAGACATGGTGTTAAAGGTGTACAAGCGATTGTTTGAATCTATATTATTAACTGTTCCTACACGGTCAATGAGGGTTTCTTGACAGACTAAGGGGCTGTTTCGCCATCCATTGATTAGTGTTAACTGACGGTTAAATGTGATGCCGTCTCTATTAGTTTTGTTCGAATAGACGAAGACGGCATCACATTTAACCGTCAGTTAACACTAATCAATGGATGGTAAGACAGCCCCTATATGTCACTAGATGGCGTTAGTATTAGAGATGGGCCGAACATGGGTTTCACCGAATACGAATATTCGGCCGAATGTTCGGTAAAACTTTTACCGAACCGAATATTCGGCATAATTGATTCCTAAGTAGAAACTAGAAATATGATTCATTTTCAATTTTTTAAATATAATTTAATTTAACTCTTGAGTTAAACAAAAAGCTTGCTTAATTTGTCACGATAAAGACCTGAGCGATTATATTAACATATTATTTTATTATAAAGATCATACCTACTTATATTTTGATTTTAATTAATAAACATCTTTTTTATCTTTTGTTATTGGAAATAAAGCTACAGTGTCAACAAAAACGTCACTGTACCTCACAAAAATAACACATTTAACACTCAACTCATACGTGGCTCAATACAGTAAAAATTTCGAGTAGCAGTTTGCCGAATATTCGACCGAATACGAATATTCGGTAAATCTGCCGAATATGCCGAATACGGAATATAAAACGAATATTCGGCTCATCCCTAATTAGTGTCTTGAAGTCTGTTTCAAATTCTTATCACGTTTGTGATTGGTTAAATAAATGAGCCAATCACAAGCAACACTGTAACATCAAACGAACCTTTCGGTACCAAACCCTCATTAAAACTTGTTTCAGAGTAAGCTAAATTAATGAGGGCTATAGACAGGCGACATATCGCCAGATGGCGTTAGTATCGTGAGGTTTTTTTGACATTACGGTATTGCTTGTAATTGACTAATAACCAAATAAGCCAATCGCAAGTCAGACCGTAACGTCAAAAGAACCTGATACTAACGCCATCTAGAGATATTTCGCTTTTCTTAGTTTAAAGACCGAAGTTTTTCAGATTGTCATAGTCCGATGTGTGGACAAAATCTATTCGGTTAAAATCTCTAGTCTCTTTCTAGGTCTTTTCGATGAGCGGTTGATACGTTTTGGAGCCTATTCCTCTGCCAATTTACAAATTTGTAGGTCCAGTCGTGTCAGTGCTGTTTCATAGATATTTAAGGATCATCCAATCGCTTATACAACTATTATCGTATTGTACATTGATAATGGACTCAGCTTTTGCTATAATAATAAATTATAAACCATTTTTTTTCAGGCAACACGACCTATACATTAAATATCTTAAAGACTAACATAATTTATAAGAAACACAATATTTGAAACTAATTAATTAGGAGGCAGCAGTCGCGACCCTAAAGTTAATTATATGCCGTGAATTATACTCGAGTCCAGAATTAGCGAACTAGATTGTCAGCTGAAAATGTTACCAGACATAGCAAAAAAAAATATAGTCAGGAATAATGTCGATATAACCTTGTGTAGACGCGGAATGATGTTTGCGGAGCGATGTTTGTCACTTTTGGGCTTTATTTCAAACACAATTAAAAATAAATCAACAACCACCTATATTTAGACCCTTGTTTATTCAAATAGATATATTGATTGATTGATTGAACATAAGAAAAAAAAACACAATAACGAGTGATAGTTCCCAGTAAACTAATGGCAGTCAAGTCGAATGACATATATGAAACGTCAACAAAACAAAATGGCGAACGGCGTCCTTACCGATGTTCAACAGCTTTTTTTTCCAAATCGTTCAAATAAAGGACTTATTTTATTATTATTTCGTATTAAGTTTTTTTTTATATCGATATTACAGCACTGGTGAAACTGTGGCAACATTTGTGTGCAATGAACTGTCAAGTTGGTTCGCCTAATTCTGAACTCGAGTATAAGTATTTATCGACGTCTCGACTTTTGCTGCTTGAGCCGAGCCAAACGGATTTTGGGTTTTTTTATTTATTTATTTTAATTCGACTGGATGGCGAACGCGCAAGTGTGTCTCCTGGTGGTGTTTGATAGCCTTTTTTTAAGATATGGCATTTGTTTGTCGTATTATTTGCTTTTTAATCAAACCTTCCTTAGACTGGCAGCTTACTTTAGTGGGTAATTCCGATATTGTTTCGTGGAACTATCATATTTTTGTACACTTTGTACATAAGTAAACCACGATTTGATAAACTTCTGTTTTATGATTGTCGCTCGGTTATTTTCGTGGTGCGGAATGTTACCCGATTATAATTGTTTCTCTAATTTGTTGCTTTATCTAAAATTTAAAACTACGAAATTTGTTTTTTTAAATGAACCGTTTTTTTTTATACAACAGAGACTTCATCTATTTTAGGCATTTAAACGAAGGTAAATACACAAACTGTTGTTTTATCTTATAAACTGTTACGGATTTTTGTGTGAATAGTACACTTAACTATGATAATATGTTTCTGTCCTTATCTTGTCATGGTACTGCGTTCAGGATTGATAGGCTGTTTCACATTTCTTGCTCGTCGGTATCAAATCAATCACACTATTAAACTAATGCTAAGTTAACACGAGCTTAGGAACTAATACTTTAGTACTTGTAATTTTCACTTTTCAAGTTTCAGTGTAAGTTTACTAAGCGGCAAATAAAAACTTGTAACCCCAATTAAAACAGTCAAAAATTATACTCAGTTGGGTTAATATTCCAAAAGTTTTGACAGCTCGGTTAAATTTCATTGCAAACCCTCGTTTAGATTAAGCATCGTTATTGTGTTTAGTTTCATAAAAATGTAACCCCGAGCATTATCTCAAAGGGTAATGAGGAATAAGAAAGCCGCAAAACGCTGAATATTTACCCAGTTACTATTGTCGCTTTCCAGGTGAATATCTAAAAGGGCATATTAGGCAAAGCTCCGCACAGGGGGCGACACTAGCGCAAACCTTTGACAACGTCAGTTCTCTTTATATTTTGTCGCCATGACAGATCATGACCAAAGAGTATTAGGACCTATAGAAATCATGATATATTTATTAGTAACAAAATAACATGATATTTTACATCGATAGTAACGATAGTCCTAAAATTTCATTGAAATAATACGATATAATGGCATTTAAGATACTCAAACAATTGTTTACGGTTTTGTGCTAGTGCTGCACTCTGACGGGAGAAAATTTCAGTAATATTCCCTATTATTAACGCTAATGACAAGTACTAAGCTAGTGTAAACCTAGCATAAGGACGGAGTGACGAAGTGAACCGTCTGTGCTACCAGAGTACCTCACAATACGTTAGAGGGTGACTTTTATTCGTTTGTCCACTTCTCCGCACTTAACTGTTAAACACATAAACGAATCAAAACGTTACCAAGTAGACGCGCCCACAGACAGTGGTGTTATTATATTTTTGTCCGAAAAAATTGAAATAACTTAGCGTTTTGGGTTGGACATATAGCATTATCAAAGTTATATTTAAAGTTGTATAGAACACATGTTCCGTGGAATAGTTAGAATTAGGTGCATCCACACTGCAGGTATACCTACTTCATTTTTTATAGCATTAGAAAGACGGTAAGCGATCTTGACGTGTCTTTTTATTGAAAAACACTTTAGAAAAATAAGTAACACACAACAAATATGTAGCAATTAACAAGGAAATATGATCATTTAATTCTTTTGGTATCATAAGTAATAGTTACTGTTTTAAATGATATTGTAATGTAACGGATAACTCACGTCTTCAACCGAGTTTAGCTCGACATGTTTCGGGCTATTTCATAGCCCTTCTTCTCAGGAGCACGCGACTAGTAGTGTGCGTAGTGTGCGTGTTGCGGCAGCCGCAGAAGAAGGGCTACGAAATAGCCCGAAACATGTCGAGCTAAACTCGGTTTAAGACGTGAGTTATACGTTACAATATCATTTAATATGAGTGAGTCTCACGGTAGTTTTAAAGTTACTGTTTTTTTAAAACGTTTTTCAACAAAAAGACTCGTCAAGATTGTTTACCTTATTTCTAATGTTAAAAAAACGAAGTATAGCCTTTTCCCAGGCCCCGCTCATTTAGATATGCTGCTACAAAATGAATCATGGTTTCATATTGTTTAGCTATGAGGGATTAATTTAAAAATAATATTTTTAACGACTTCAATTGAATTTGTACCATATTGTAAATTAAGGGGCTGTTTCACCGTCCATTGATTAGCGTTAACCGACGGTTAAATGTGATGCCGTCTCCGTCTATTCGAACAAAACAAATAGAGACGGCATCACACCTAACCGCCAGTTAACACTAATCAATGGATGGTGAAACAGCCCCTAAGTAAGATAGAATATTTGTGTACATTTATGTGGTCGCTATAATGCACGATGCCTGGAAAAGGTAACTTTTGAAAGAAAGGAATCATTTAAGTAACAAAAAGAAATAAAAAAATTAAAAAGTAGTAAGTCACGAAATGGTCCCAAATCAGCAAAATACGGTATTTGACAATTTTGTATATGTTTTATAAATTAAAACTACACAATGCCTGTTATCGAATAGAATAACAATTTTTAAGCTACCTTTACAAATAACAGAGTTATAAAGGTTTGAAATTCAAGATTAGACAGAGAAAGACATACTGGCATGTGACGTCACACGCCAGTACCGCCATACTTGCTGCATAGAGAAAAGTGTTTGAGAAAGAGACAGGTATACAGATTTTTCAAAAAATCACTATAAGTCCAATTTTCAACCGATTTAAATTTTCTCTTCGCTAAACACTATCTGTATATCTATAATTTCATAATAATATTAAGATATGGCAAAATCAGGAGTTGTCAAATACCGTATTGCCGGTCTCGCGAACGGCGCTGGTCTTCCTTTGGGACCACGTTTTGTAGAGCAACATTGTGCAAAACCGTAACATTTGGTAACTAATTGTAACTTTTGTATTATTTTATTTGCTATCTGTTAACTAATTAAAAATTAGTCCAATTTTAACATGATGACAACCTTTAGGTATACACTGGCATTAATACAAACAGGTGACTTTTTTACATACGCGACTGATTTGATTACATATTTACGATACAAAATTCTTTTTTTACAATATTGTTATTAAAATTTAGGGTGTCCATACTTTCTGTGATTTAATTTTGAAAAAGTATGAACATCCCAAATTTACACAAACCCATCTTAACAATTAAGTTATATTGTCCCGCATAATTTCAGCTAGAAACACTAATTTTGTATAGCTGTATTACCTACGCGACTTTTTTTTTTTTTCAAGTTATGTTCCGATCGCAATTCAAAAATGGAAATTTATTTACCTTCTGTATTTAGCTTTAATTTTTTGCTGTTCTTTTTTAGCGGAGTATTTCAACTGTGTTACGAAATAGTTAAATTAGCAAATTGTTAGTATGAATTAATCTAAAGATCTCTATGTTATTTCTTTACTGTTCTGTATTCAGTTACGCAGTGTTTTGAGGATTTTAACATGATTTAGAGGTTTTTTTAAACAAAGTAATGTGTTTTTCTTAAAATTTGTAATAATAATTTTGGCAAGTTGTCATTATTATTATAATGTCTTCCTAAATTAAGCTTTTTTTTTATTTTGTTACTGTGAGGTTATTGAGATCAATGCGACGTAAGGTAAACGTACGAGTGGTCGACACTGTCCCAATAGTTGGCATCATTAATCTTATGTCATTCATTAGGAATAGAGATGACAGCAGGGTGTCGTCTATTGGGCATTAGCACTCGTACGTTTACCTTATTAGTTTATTTAAACGTAGTTATTTGTATAAACGTATGAGATTAATCCCAATGCAAGGTTGTACACAAAGCAATGTACCTTCTTTTTTGTACGCGTAGATTATTTTGAAAAGGTAATATAAAGATAATATATTATTATTTGTTTTATTCGGCCTACCCTCTTGGGTCACCCTGTATTAGACTTGAAAATAGAACCTGTTTCCCACGCTTGACGCAAATACGAGCAAGGGAGTATAATGAGGGTTTTCACAGACGAAATATCGCTAGATGGCGTTAGTATCGAGGTCCATTTGACGTTTGCTCGTGATTGGTTAATGAGCCAATCGCAAGAAAACGTCAAAACTCAAACGGACCTCACGATACTAACGCCATCTAGCGATATTTCACCTCTGTGAACACCCTCATTGCCCACCGCCGACGATGAGCGAAAAGCGAGTAGAGCGAGTAACTAGAAACGAGTGGGCGAGCAGCGAGAAGCGAGTGTAGTTTTGTCGCTCGGCTGCAAGCGAGTGTTCGCGTGCGACAGTCGATTACTCGTTCCACTTGACTCGTTCCAGCTGACATCGCTGAGCGAGTATCTATAGCTCGGCGAGTTTTATAGCTCTTGTCGCTGCGACAAAAGATGTAATGTCGCTCTTCTCGCCGACAGTGTGAACAGCCAGCGATCAACTATTAATATATGTGTCTCTTTTACTCACACAGGATCTTATATCTTTTGTTCGTTTCTTGAGCGAGAAAATAGTCGATAGCCAATCGTTTCCTCGCTGGCGGTGAGACAAGTGCCTTAGACTTAGCAGTTGAGATTTCGGGGATGCTGATTTTTATGCGTATGTATGTTTAACCAAGTTGATTCCTGAGCCACTATGAATCCTTATTATAGTATATATCATTTGCATAACAACGTTTATCAAATGACGTAAAATGTCATTACGATAGGGTTCTGTGCCCTCTGTCTTTGGATATCATATTTGAAACATGATTGTTGTCCTATGAATAAAAATGGTTGACTATAACCCGATCTCATGTGAATATAGACACAAAATCCTCGTTTACAAAATTCGTGTGAAAGAGTAAGAAATACACTATGCAAATCACAGCAGCGTAACCATAGGATGGCAGGGGTAGCAAATGAGCTCCGAAGTAACCTACGATGGGGAAAAAAACAATATTACGATTTTTATTGGGACGGTCCATGGCCACGGGCCTCTGGTGTTTATGGTAACGTCACTGCTGCAATGAGTCTTGAACAGGTTCAAATAAAAAACAATTAGCTGTTACAATTTTTAATAGTAGAAACTGTAATGGTATCATTATAAAACTGTGATATAACTTACGATTTAATTTACAAAAACACCAACTATATACACGTTTATTGCATTAAGACTGGAGCCGCATTGCTCGTAGAAAAATTAACGCCATACTTAGAGACGTCAATTAGTTTGATACTAAAATAGTTCTATGTAAAAATGTGTGGAAAATCGTAAGTAATGGGTAATTAATATTTTAACTGACGCTTCTTAGTGTGCTGAAGCGTTGTATTTAATTTAGTTTGTTGTAGGCTGGTTTCAGACCGAAAATATAAAATAACCAATCAACAAAACGCTTATCACTTCCGTTTGCTATAATATAATTTGTCATAAAATATATGAAACCCTGCTGTAAACAGATTTTTTTTAACATTTCGTTATAAAATGTACCTAGTAAGTTAGGTTAGATAGGAAAAATATTTAATGAAAAATTATGGGAAACGATACATTATTTCATATGTAATTCGGGCAAACGATAGAATCTTAATAATATTCGATGCTTATGAGTTATTCACAAATAATGGTAAACGCAGGCGCAGTGTTTTACTAACTTAATATTATTATGGAACTTCGATCAACAATAATAACAATAAAGCCATTTGGAGTGACATTTTTACTATTTTTTTATATATATTAAAGTGCCAATACATAAGAGTGGTCCCTACTAAGTCTAGGATTCCGTTTAAGTCTAGGGTCTGAAGCCCTAAAAAGCCATATTTATTTCCGTGTCTACATACTAAAGAATGAACTTTTTATATTTGTTTAACATTATTGTTGATCGAAGTTAAAGTACGACGATAGAGATTAGAAAACGGTTGCCACTTTTTGCAACTGTCATCAGCTGTCATTTTTTGCGTAAGATATGGCAACAAATCTTAAAAAAAAGTTTTTTTTCTACTCTTTATCATCATACTGTATAAAAATAGTAGCTAAGCTAGTCTATGCTACGTTTTAGTAAAGCGTTCGATCACTAATTTCTATGTGCGACATGCCACCGCCGCGAGTTCCTGCAGCTATGAGCTCATATCTTAGTCATAGGGTAACCGGGCGTTTTTAAAAAAAAGTGTACCTACCCATTCTTTTTTCGGAAATTTTGGAAAAATATGGTTTTTCCGATTCAGAATGAACAACAAACAAAGCACAATCGATTCTGATTGTTTAAAAAAATGTCCCCATTTTTTCATACAAAATTATATCAGTGAGTTTTGTCACGCCACGCCCATACTGAGTGTATGAAAAAAACGTCGCAAAACTGTCATTTTTTTAAAGTGTCGGAATCGATTGCGCTCTTGATTCTGAGTAGGAAAAACCATACTTTTCCAAAATTAATAAAAAAAGGTAATTTTTTTTAAATCGCCCAACCAACCAGTTACCCAGTCAAATGAGTTTAGAGGAGAGTAAAAATTAAAAGACAAACGTACTCCACCAGAACGGTGTGCCTGTTGTGTCAGTGAATCGGTAAAACTACATTTTGTATTGTTCAATATTCAACGACCGTATTAGCAGTGATTTATAAAATTTGTTATAGGAACTCACGTCTGGAATGCAATGTTCAATATTGGTGCTACATTTAGGTTTACTTAAACTAGACAATACGGTATTTGACAACTCCTGAATTTGCCATATCTTAATATTATTATGAAAATATAGATATAGATACAGTGTTTAGCGAAGAGAAAACTTAAATCGGTTGAAAATTGGACTTAGTGATTTTTTTGAAAAATCTATATACCTGTCTCTTTCTCAAACGCTTTTCTTTATGCAGCAAGTATGGCGCTACTGGGCGTGTGACGTCACATGCCAGTATGTCTTTCTCTCTTTGAATTTCAAACCTTTATAACTTTGTTATTTGTACAGCAGCTAAAAAATTGTTTCTCTATTCGATAACAGGCATTGTGTAGTTTTAATTTATAAAACATATACAAAATAGTCAAATACCGTATTCCATTTCAAATGACGAAATAAAATACTAGCTCGATTACATAATGGTCCGAAACGAGTTACAATTAAGTCATCATCATCATATCAGCCATAGGGAAGTATGTTGGACAAACGCCTCCTCCATATACCCCCAGTTGCTTCGGTTGGAAGCCTGTATCCACCTTGAACCCGCGGCTTTAACCAGGTCATCCGTCTGCCTCGTTGATGGACGTCCTAGCGCGTGTCGAGAAGTTGTCGGCCCCAACGGCCACCAACCAGAGCAACACAACCGTCAACCATGCAACCAGATGTTAGACTAACGGTTGACGATGAACGGTTGTGTTGCTCTGAGGATTAACTCTGGTTGAGTTCAAAACGCGTCAGTTTGTTGTTCACCCACGCGCTTATGTGTATATAATGCAGGCATGAGTTGGATTAAGTTTGAATAAATCACTTGCTCGGACTTTCGCGTGTTCTTTACTACTGTATACTACATTGGCGCAGCCGGTAAGATGTTGAGAATAAGGTTCAATTCGGACTACCGTATACTAAGTTGGAGCAGCCAGTAGTATGTTGAGAATAAGGTTCAATTTGGACTACCGTATACTAAGTTGGAGCAGCCAGTAGTATGTTGAGAATAAGGTTCAATTTGGACTGCCGTATACTACATTGGCGGAGCCGGTAGGATGTTGAGAATAAGGTTAAATTTCGACTACCGTATACTACATTGGCGCAGCCGGTAGGATGTTGAGAATAAGGTTAAATTTCGACTACCGTATACTACATTGGCGCAGTCCGTACGATGTTGAGAATAAGGTTAAATTTCGACTACCGTATATGTACTACGTTTGAATGGTATACTTCAACAGGCCTCTCCAACGGTCAAGACACCTATATCTTGAGGTTGTAATGCAGGTCTCTGTGTACGGTGTTGGCCGGCGCGGGCGCTTGACTATCTGCCAGTAATCCCGCCACCAGCGCCTCGTGGCCGCGCAGCCGGCGGACCAGCGGCTCCCACGAACCGTAGTTCAGAGAGGTCAGCTGGACCGCCTTCTTTAATATCTTGTGGGTTTCGAGGCACCAGTCTCTGGAAACATCGATTGGGTTATGGATAAGTACATCTCTGTATATGTTGTTATTTTTGATTTGTTTTTAGATACGTATTTAAATAGGTACTGTATAATGAAATGGTAATAAGCGCGGTCTCGCTCTAACAATAAAAGGTACCTAGTAAGTGAACAATTATTTCCACTGTTGTTATTTAATTTCCTCTCAATCGAAGTAAATAGCAGCCTAAATTGAATAAAGATATTTTGACTTTGACTTTGACTTTGATCTCGTGCAACTCGTTAGGTTTGTGACCCCGCACTGTATCGCTGCTGGAGCGATTTTAATGGATTGAAGTAAACAGGGTCAAACTTATTATTCGAGCTGTGAATATTTTAAACGCCTCACCTATAGTCAGGATTCTGCGGCGAATTCAGTATCCTCTCCAGCATCACATCTGATAGTTTCCTCAGCTCATGCGCCACCTGCCATTAGACCAAGTTTTTTTTAATAAAATACCAGCACATGACTACGCTTCGCTCGCAAAATTCACAATTTTACATTCCCAAACATTGCGTGGTGGTAGTTTTTTATGTTGTACTAGCGACCCGCCCCGAATTTGCACGGGTGCTTAGAAAAGAGAGGAAAAAAAAACTAAACAAAAATAAATTCTTGTAACTTGACATTTATATAAAGTATGTTGTAATATACCTAATTTTGAATTAATAAACAAAATAAACTAAACAAAGGCCTCATTTCTTTTAAATTAGCTTGTAAAATATGTACTTGCTGAGTAAACAATTTTTATGCATAAATTTACTCAAAATT